>NC_051158.1:169633731-169730902 GCF_013339745.2 Dermacentor silvarum
GGTGTGGAACTTCAATAAAAAACGACTACAGCGCAAAAGCTTGTAATACTCGCCTTCGCGCACTACCGTTAAATGTCGCACGTTTAAAAAAACGAAAAGAAAGATGAAGTAGCACTGTGCTTTCTGATCACCTCGGAAGGAGACTACTTCCAAGAGCGCCGAACGCAGATGACTCTACGTACTGCAAAAATGTTTAGGTGTTTCCGTCGAACGAGACAGTGACCTTATGTTAATATATTGAGACGCTGCCCAAAACGAACAGGAAGAAAACAACAAGAGACGGGAAAGAGCGCACACTACCTAATACCACCATTTTGGGGCACTTGTACTCTGGATTCACTTTTAAAGCAACGGCTTGCGCGAGAGAATATACCCATTTTTCCAACAAGGAATCGACCCACCACCTGAAATTCTCTTTCTGCGTGCTGATATGCGCCATCCAATAGAAAACCGGATTTACAACATGTCTATGTCACCGTATCCGCAGTGGCAGACACCAAGCTGCTTTTTGTAAATGACGCGCTGTGCCCCATTTGCTCGAAAAAAATTATCGGCACTCAGTCGCAAGAAGACAGAACTGCGCCTGTATTCGAAACTTGTATGTGTATTGCGCCTGGCTTGAGCGTAATAAGTAATAATAATATTAACTACAATAATATTAACAATAAGGTCCATTTCGCCCGGCAGGCGAATCACTGATTGCGACAGAAATTTATTAGACAGCTGTGCAAACAAAGGTTAGTCGTTTTATCAGCTGCATAAACGGCTGTAAACATTCGCTTACTAACTAAATTAACCTGCACGTTGTCACGCGCGCACAATCACAAACGAGCACATCTCTCTCGATAAGCGCGGACACTCGCTGTCAAAACGCTGGCGTGGGGGAGAGTGGCAGCAACGGCGAGCGAATTGTCCATCGTGCTACTTCCAGCTTCAACGCTAACTAATTGCGCTGAGAATACACCGCACACGAAGGCATCAGGGGCACTTTAACGAAAAGCTATTCCAAACTGCTTCTATTCTATTTTTGCAATCAGGCCTCCATGATTGCCCAACTTCACTTGTCTTTCACGCAACGTAAAGGAAAAAAGTTGTCGCAGTTTCACCTAAAAGGCGAAGCATCAATTGCGATAGCAAATTTGTAGAGAGCTATACAGAGAAATGATAATTGCTTTACTGTTGTCGACGCCGTCAGTGTTTTGCCCACGTTCGCTCAAAATGCGTGCGGCGTTGGTGACTGTTGCCGGAGCCTCTGATATAAATAGGCACTTGGTGCCGCAGCTAAACGTCGCCTCCCTTCCCTCCCCCACGGCCTCTCGCGCGTCGGAAGAAGGCGCGTTTGTTCTACATATATGGTGATTCTAAAGGAGGAAAGAGACGCCTACTTCTGCAGCCCTTAAGGGAGCACGGCGCAGAACGCGCGTTTGTTCTCCGCCGTGCGTTCACTCCCAGTGAAAGCGCGCGCCCCTCGCGCCCTTTCACTCGCACATACAGCGTTCGGCGCGCGGCGACCATTTCATCTCCATTGACGTCATACGGAACCTCACGGCGACGGCGACGCCGACGGCAGAAATCTGCTTTTGAGTGTCCATATAATTGCTACCGCAATAAAATATTAGCGTAGCTTGCACGGGAGGCTCAATGCTACAGAGAAAGCGTAGCTGATGGGCACCTAGCTTGGCATGGCTTTTGGACTAGGCTAGGCACTACCAAGTCATTCCGAGAATTTTCCGGAATTTATTGATCATTTATCGATTATCGATTAGCTGCTGGTTGACTATCAATTGTCTATCGATGAGAGACTAAGCTTAAGTAGTCCCAACCATGCTTAGCTAGACTTAACCAGGCTCAGCTTCGCCAGTTCACAGAGGTATGTGTCATTGCGCTTGGACCCTTTCTGCACTACCGCCAGGATCGGCCCACAATTTCTTTCCGCAGGTTACGGACTAACGCTCGGCTTAAACAGCTCCGCTGTTAAAAAACCGCGAGAGCTACTCACTCTTATATGACGTGTGCACACTAATTATGCATGTGAGACCGAACAACAGAAAAATGTTATTTTTCGATTCTATGCCTTTTTACCATCAGCCATCCGCAATTGGTCAAAAGTTTTCGGGCTGCGTCCACTTCGTCCTGTCTGTCACCTGACGTCCAAAAACCGTGAAAAATCAATGCGTCAAGGTGGCTTGTACGCATTAAAGATGCATTATTACGCCGATCAAAACTTAATCTTCTTTTTAATAGCCGGACACTGCCCCGTTCCGACATCAATAGAAGGTGGGTACCCGCCGATCGCTCTGGCACTGGCTAGTCGGAGCTGCCGTGTAGAATGGATTTACTTGTCTATATCAAAAATTTGGCGTGACATTATATGGTTGTCGAGTCCTTTCAGCACGAAAACGACATCGCTATGTCAAATTTTCTTAACTGAAGATTCGTTTTAGCTGCATTGTTACGTTGCCGTTGCACGCCGACGTGATTTTATAGCAGACACCGAAAGCTAAGTAAGAAGAAGCAGGGCAAACGCAGACGCCGGCAACACACTGCTCATCAGGTTATCTACTTTCACTGCGCTAGCCCGGCCCCACGTTACCCCCTCCACTTCTGCGTGCTCATCGCCCGTGGTCAGCCAATCAGGTAAGAAATATATGTTAAGTTAGGCAATGCTATTCCTTTTGAAAGCAAACAACATGCAGTGACCTCCTATAAAATAGGAGAGCGTTTCAATAGCCTTCTCAAACAACGCTGCGAGTCACCGCCCGATGCTTGCGCTGGCGGTTACGTAAATTGGACATCAGGTGATTAGAAGGAAAACAGATTGGAATAGTTTTACGTTATAGGGTCCCAGCCATCGGCCCGCCTAGACTTTGTACCCAGCGCAGATCGCTTTCTAGATCGGGGCCGCGAGGCCGCGCTCAGCCGCGCCATACGTAGCCGCCACGGGAGTAAAACGTCCCCCACTTTCCCTGCGGCCTTGTGCGCGATGGAAGGCGGAGCGCTTTTTCCCCGCCTTCCTCCCTTGTGCACGCGAGACTGAGAAACCATTCTTTGCTCACCCTCTCACGCTTTCACTTTACCCATACCATACGGCGCGCAACCACGATGTTATCGCACTTGCACATTATACGAAACATCACGTCGACGACGACGGCGGAAATGTGCCTGGAGTGTCCATATATTTGGAATCGCAATAAAATTATGTGGATCCGTCTCAGTGTGCTAAGCAGAGTAAGCGAAGCTTTCTCTGCTGTTTGCTTTCACTGACGATAGTACGCGGTGATCTTAACAGTGAATGTTTAATTTCTTCAGCATTTAGTGCAACGCGAGAGTGGTGAGTTGATGTTCTGCGTGCACCTGTTTGTGCGTGTAATACACAGAATACACAGCGAGACGTGCTTGCTTGAGGCATTGTTGTGCGCCGTTTTTCATAACCTTCGAGATTGAGCCACCAGGCTTCTAAGATGAATCTGGCACGCTTCCACTCGCACCGGCAACATACGGCATCCGGCCGCGATGTTATCGCAGTCGGACTTCACACGGAACATCGCGGCGACAGCGAAGGCGACGCGGATGACGTCGGCGTAAATGCGCCTGGAGTGTACATATAACTGCTTTCACAATAATAAAAAAAGTTGTGTACGGGAAATACCGCTGCCACAAACTAGAAGCTTGTTTTCCCACAGTACGACTGAGTTTGTGGAGAAACAAACGCATTGTATGTTTTCTTCGTATTTCCAAGCGATTTGGTGCGACTGTATTTAAAAGCCCGGAATCAGGTTAGTCATGTCCGAACGATCGTCAGACCAGTGTTTTGTTGCGCTACGAGGACATTGTAAGAGTCACCTTACGAGAGGAAATATTCCCGACAAAGCGGGGCTCCGAGAAGTATTCTCAAGAGATTACCAATTTGCTCAGCTAAGCAATCGTGTGGCTCACAGCAGGCCCTACAACAATTGACCCGGTGTAGTTCAGCGGTTGCGGCTCCACGTTCTCAAACCTTCACAACCTTACCTTCGCGTATAACGTGCGAAATTAGCGTACACTGAACAGGCACGCATGAGTTTAGCTATACTTCCGAACTGATAAAAGAAATCACGTAGAAACTCCTCTGGGAGTTGCCCAAGTATGCACAAGCATTGTGCCGCTTGCTAATCCCTACGCTGCCCGGTGTCATCATCAATGTTATGAAACTTGATTCGACCAGCATAAACCCTTATAAACCCTCATAGGTCGTTATCAACCTTATCGAACACGATCCGACCCTTACGAACTATTATCGGTCCTTATCAACCTGGATGTCCAGCTAAGCTGTTACAAAACCACCACTACAATTGCTGAGGGAGCATGCAATGTTTATTCATGGTTCGGATGCTTGTTTTGCACTTGTTCTTTATTGAAACGTGTGCTGTTCTGTGTATTGTATGGGTGATCTGAATGAATGTATGCGCTGTTCGCTTCACTGCGCTGAGCGCTTGTAGCCTCTGCCTTACGTGATTAAGAGCCATTTCATTCGTCTTGCGTGACGGACGGACAAATTTCTCATTTGGTAGGCATAGAAATGCTTATGCATTTAAAACTAAAACGGGATGGTTTATTAAATGAGACGAAGCTGCTGATTTTCGCTGTAACACAGGGACCATCTTTTCCTCTTTATTTCGTTCCGTCACGCACACTATAGATCATGAGTTTTTCCTTTCAATTTGTTTTTACACTGATAATATTCAAACCTTCGCATTGTCGGCACATTGCACTAAACACACGTAACACACGTAACAAATTAAGTAAACACCTAACAAGTAACACGTAAACACACGTAACAAGTGCTCTATTTGGCGATGTCCTTTTGTGTCAAAAATTTGCCTCATACTAAATCTGTCTAAGCACCTTATCTTTCTAAATACCAAATGAAACATTTTACTATGCACCGAAACTTGAGAAAAAGGGGGGCGCGCAACCAGGCTTCGCGCTTGGATGGCACTCCATAAAGCCATTTGGCCCGCTCCTTCTTGCAGAATCTAATACCATCATGTTTCCTTATACGTCATGGAGCAAATATGCATCACAGCTGCACATTCGTTTCCATTTTTAACATGGTCCGCAAGCTCTTTCCCATCAATTCCACGGCGGACGAATCTTTTGCCCCTGTAGAGATGCTTTGCCGCATAGTAGCCAAACAAAAGCGCCCCAGGAAAAAAATTCAGCCAGCGGATTAAAACCAAACTGGACCTACATATATAGAGAAACCTAAAGTATGTGCCACTAGAGTGCAATTAGCGGATGAGTTTTTACTGTGCTGCAAACTACATTTTAAAAATCACCCCATGCATTTTCAATGGGTCTACAAAAGTGCCCCAGGAAAAAAATCCAGCCAGTGGAATTAGACTACACTCGACATATACCGTGAGAACGTTGTCGGGATTTAGTGCCTAAAGTGCAAATCGCGAAAAACGAGCCATTGCTCAGCAATCGATTAAAAAAAAATGCTTCCCATAGAGTTACGCCAACCGCATCGCCCCAGGGTCGGCTTCGCCGCAGTAGTCGATGTCCCAGATTGCTGGACTTGTGCCCCGCCACCAGATCTGACATTTCGATTGTAGCGATAAATGGCGTATCTTTTGTCACAGTTAAAGAATTCGTCATCCCCGATTTCAGCGGAGAGCCAGATTTCCGTAAGGACAACGACATCCGCCAAGCATGTGTCAACAACAGAAGCGTCACGTTTGCTTAGCATACTCCTAATGTTAGTAAGTAGAAAAGACAAGCCAGCGTTAGGTGTATCATGCTGCGCATTGTTAGTTAGGATACCAACGTGTGTCACTACTGGCAAACGAGGAGCTTGACGCGCCCTTGTCTGTACTAGGGTCACGGCTCTGACGAAGTTCGCAGACGCGGTCAGTAGATGGGGAGTAAACATAGCACTTCTTATTTATGTACAGTTTGTTATATCGCACGGAGAACTGCTGACCACTGGCTTTACCGTAATTGAAAAGCTTTTTGCGCAAGTTTCTGGTTGTCCGGCAAAAGTCTTCATTGACGAATATTCTAGCGGGAACAGCAGTACAGAGGCAGCACCGGATGATTCATTCCACGTGGCAATGATAATCAGTATCTGCACCAAGAAGCGAATTGGCGTTTCAGGGGTCTACATTGTTGCTGCTCTTCCATGCCCACTGGACGGGCGCGAGGACAACCAACTGCTTATAAAGCGCGCTGGGGATGCATGTGTCGATGCCGATGGCATTGTCCAAGTTAGTTCAAGATGGCGCTCCAGGAAACGCTGCGATGCGTGGGACTGATGTTGGCCATGAGGCAGCACCGGATGATTCATTCCACGTGGCAATGCTAATGCTTGCTGCGCGATGAAAATATGCTATCTCTGAATTTGAAAGATTGAAACTTAACAATAACTGGCCGACATTTTCCAGAAAACTTTTCCAATCGATGCGCGCGAGATATGCGGTCGTCGCTACTGCTCAGGTTTAGGTCTAGTGCGATGTTAAGGGCTGCGCATATTTTCTGCTCAGATTGCGCCCATGTTTCTGAAGGACTGTCAGGGATACTGTGAAGGATTAAGCTTTCTCTGCGCGATCGGTCTTCGATGTCGTCGAGACGGTGGTTCAGATTAGTAACTTGAGGGACGAGGCTTTCGTGTATTTTGGCTTCAGACGGTTGGATAGTGCTTTCAACCATGCATAGCCTATTGTCAATTTCAGCAATCCGTTGCTCGAGCGCACTTTGGGCATCCTTGACCTCGTTAAGAGAAGTCATGATTTCCTCATGCTTTGTATCAACCTTGGCATGTGGTCCCTTTAGCAGTGATAACAGTTCTTTATATTGTTTCCCGGTGTCGTCATTAGCGGAATCAGGCCCGGGATTCAGCTCTACATCACCTGCTAGTAGCAACATTTTTGATACATGAATACATTCGCAAGCAAGGCAAAATAACACTTTTGGGCATGGAAGTGACAGCAAAAAAGCATTATTATTCTTTTTACAGAAGAGTTGAGTAGCTGCACCCACCAGCACCAAGAAGCATTGTTGCTGCTCTTCCATGCCCACTGGACGGGCGCGAGGACAACCAACTGCTTGTAAAGCGCGCTGGGGATGCATGTGTCGATGCCGATGGCATTGTCCAAGTTAGTTCAAGATGGCGCTCCAGGAAACGCTGCGATGCGTGGGACTGATGTTGGCCATCCAGTAGTGACGCCTGCCAACTTGTACTGTCGGTTTCCGTCGGTGCAGGCTGGAACAGCAGTACAGAGGCAGCACCGGATGATTCATTCCACGTGGCAATGATAATCAGTATCTGCACCAAGAAGCGAATTGGCGTGTCAGGGGTCTGCATTGTTGCTGCTCTTCCATGCCCACTGGACGGGCGCGAGGACAACCAACTGCTTATAAAGCGCGCTGGGGATGCATGTGTCGATGCCGATGGCATTGTCCAAGTTAGTTCAAGATGGCGCTCCAGAAAACGCTGCGATGCGTGGGACTGATGTTGGCCATCCAGTAGTGACGCCTGGCAACTTGTACTGTCGGTGTCCGTCGGTGCAGGCTGGAACAGCTGTACAGAGGCAGCACCGGATGATTCATTCCACGTGGCAATTATAATCAGTATCTGCACCAAGAAGCGAATTGGCGTGTCAGGGGTCTGCATTGTTGCTGCTCTTCCATGCCCACTGGACGGGCGCGAGGACAACCAACTGCTTATAAAGCGCGCTGGGGATGCATCTGTCGATGCCGATGGCATTGTCCAAGTTAGTTCAAGATGGCGCTCCAGGAAACGCTGCGATGCGTGGGACTGATGTTGGCCATCCAGTAGTGACGCCTGCCAACTTGTACTGCCGGTTTCCGTCGGTGCAGGCTGGAACAGCAGTACAGAGGCAGCACCGGATGATTCATTCCACGTGGCAATGCTAATCAGTATCTGCACCAAGAAGCGAATTGGCGTGTCAGGGGTCTGCATTGTTGCTGCTCTTCCATGCCCACTGGACGGGCGCGAGGACAACCAACTGCTTATAAAGCGCGCTGGGGATGCATCTGTCGATGCTGATGGCATTGTCCAAGTTAGTTCAAGATGGCGCTCCAGGAAACGCTGCGATGCGTCGGACTGATGTTGGCCATCCAGTAGTGACGCCTGGCAACTTGTACTGTGGGTCTCCGTCGGTGCAAGCGGGAACAGCAGTACAGAGGCAGCACCGGATGATTCATTCCACGTGGCAATGATAATCAGTATCTGCACCAAGAAGCGAATTGGCGTGTCAGGGGTCTGCATTGTTGCTGCTCTTCCATGCCCACTGGACGGGCGCGAGGACAACCAACTGCTTATAAAGCGCGCTGGGGATGCATCTGTCGATGCTGATGGCATTTTCCAAGTTAGTTCAAGATGGCGCTCCAGGAAACGCTGCGATGCGTGGGACTGATGTTGGCCATCCAGTAGTGACGCCTGGCAACTTGTACTGTCGGTCTCCGTCGGTGCAAGCGGGAACAGCAGTACAGAGGCAGCACCGGATGATTCATTCCACGTGGCAATGATAATCAGTATCTGCACCAAGAAGCGAATTGGCGTTTCAGGGGTCTGCATTGTTGCTGCTCTTCCATGCCCACTGGACGGGCGCGAGGACAACCAACTGCTTATAAAGCGCGCTGGGGATGCATGTGTCGATGCCGATGGCATTGTCCAAGTTAGTTCAAGATGGCGCTCCAGGAAACGCTGCGATGCGTGGGACTGATGTTGGCCATCCAGTAGTGACGCCTGGCAACTTGTACTGTCGGTTTCCGTCGGTGCAGGCTGGAACAGCAGTACAGAGGCAGCACCGGATGATTCATTCCACGTGGCAATGATAATCAGTATCTGCACCAAGAAGCGAATTGGCGTGTCAGGGGTCTGCATTGTTGCTGCTCTTCCATGCCCACTGGACCGGCGCGAGGACAACCAACTGCTTATAAAGCGCGCTGGGGATGCATGTGTCGATGCCGATGGCATTGTCCAAGTTAGTTCAAGATGGCGCTGCAGGAAACGCTGCGATGCGTGGGACTGATGTTGGCCATCCAGTAGTGACGCCTGGCAACTTGTACTGTCGGTTTCCGTCGGTGCAGGCTGGAACAGCTGTGCAGAGGCAGCAGCTGATGATTCATTCCACGTGACAATGATTCCATGTCAATTACGTCGGTTAGTGCCTCTCTTATGCGTGATTCGGACTCTTCCCACGATTCGCGAGAGTCACGGATGCCACAAAAAACGAGATTATCGCGTCGCTATCTGCCCTCAAGTTCGTCAACGCGCAACAGGTGAGCTTGAGGTGGCTTGGTCCATTTGTTTCGAGCTTGCGACAATGTTCCCGCGCATGTCGTTGAACTTGTAACAGTTATCGTGTCCCCAGTTCTCGCGCATATCGTCAATACTATATTTGTCACGGGTGTGTTGTCCAGCACGGATGAAAATTGCCAAGGTGTTGCCACTTCACAAGTCACAGGATAAGCACAGAGTAGGAAACTACCTGACAGTTTGTGCCTCCATTCTTCCGCAAAATACCTGAAAAAATATTCGCGAGGCAGCTTAATTACTATTTGGACAAACACAACATTCTTTCTCGGCACCAATTTGCTTTTAGAAAATATCTTTCTACACAAACTGCAGTCTCAGCATTTACATACATAATTAGAAAATCAATAGACAGTGGTTATCCAGTGGAAGGATTGTTCATAGACTTTGCGAGAGCTTTCGATTCTCTAAATAATTTTATATTAAACGATAAGTTGGTTCGTTACAGAGTTAATGGAATACCTTTGACGTTGATTCACAGTTACTTAGAAGATCGGCAACGAATTATTCAACCAGCAGATTATCAGTCCAATAGCACCCTTATTAACCTCGGCGTTCCCCAGGGGTCCATACTTGGACCTTTACTTTTTTTATTCTATATAAATGACTCACCTTCGCAGCTTGTGTGTACTACCCCTGTACTCTATGCAGACGATACTAACCTTAGTATAGCTGATCGGGAGGAATGCAACCTAATTAATAAGCTTAACTCCGAATTTGTGCACATTGGATGTTCAATAGTCTGATAAGGGATCTTGGATGAGAACGGTGTGGAAGAAAGCGGTGTGGATCAAAGAGCAAACGGGGATAGCCGATATTCTAGTTGACATTAAGAGGAAAGAATGGAGCTGGGCAGGCCATGTAATGAGTTGGATGGATAACCGGTGGACCATTAGAGTTACAAAATGGATACCAAGAGAAGGGAAGCGCAGTCGAGGACGGCAGAAAACTAGGTGGTGTAATGAAGTAAGGAAATTTGCAGGCGCAAATTGGAATACGCTAGCGCAAGATAGGGGTAATTGGAGATTGCAGGAAGATGCCTTCGTCCTGTAGTGGACATAAAAATAGGCTGATGTATGTATGTATGTATGTATGTATGTATGTATGTATGTATGTATGTATGTATGTATGTATGTATGTATGTATGCATGTATGTATGTATGTGGGTATGTACATATGTGGGTATGTGTGTATGTATGTGTGTGTGTATGTATGCACGTATGTACGTATGTATGCACGTATGTATGTATGTATGTATGTATGTATGTATGTATGTATGTATGTATGTATGTATGTATGTATGTATGTATGTATGTATGTATGTATGTATGTATGTGGGTATGTATGTATGTATGTATGTATGTATGTACGTATGTATGTGGGTATGTACATATGTGGGTATGTGTGTATGTATGTGTGTGTGTATGTATGCACGTATGTACGTATGTATGTATGCACGTATGTATGTATGTATGTATGTATGTATGTATGTATGTATGTATGTATGTATGTATGTATGTATGTATGTATGTATGTATGTATGTATGTATGTATGTATGTATGCATGTATGTATGTATGTATGTATGTATGTATGTATGTATGTATGTGGGTATGTACATATGTGGGTATGTGTGTATGTATGTGTGTGTGTATGTGTGCACCAGTGGCGCACCGACGGGGGGGGATTCGGGGGTTGTAACCCCCCCCTGAGGCCGACTTAAAACCCCCTTTTGTTTAACCCCTTTTCTTTCCTTACGCATTTGAGTACTGTAAATAAGATGTAAGACGCGCAATCACCTGCACACTCGCAAAAAGCGCATTTTTTTGACAATTTCCTGTGAAGAAATCGAAATTAGTGCTGTTTAGATGGTATTGGCAAACTGTCAACCCCCCCCTGGCAGAAATGCTGGGTGCGCTACTGGTGTGCACGTATGTACGTATGTATGTATGCACGTATGTATGTATGTATGTATGTATGTATGTATGTATGTATGTATGTATGTATGTATGTATGTATGTATGTATGTATGTATGTATGTATGTATGTATGTATGTATGTATGTATGTATGTATGTATGTATGTATGTATGTATGTATGTATGTATGTATGTATGTATGTATGCATGTATGATTTTATTTAGAAAGACCTCACAGGCCTGCAAAGAGGCTGTAGCGGCAGCAGCATCGGCGTCGCATGATAATTACGTAGACGCTCGCGTCGGCATGAGCGGCTGGCACGCACCTGCACGTGATAGATTAAAAATGCTACGCTAAGTGCTCGGTTGTCGGTTTTTCCTCTCCCGCGAGAGCCCGCGACTTTACCGGTCTACCTGGTCGCTCGTCGCCACAAGGCAAAGGGTGAGGGGGGCATATGGTGCAATTTATAACAAAATACAATCGGTAAAGACATATGGAGGCTTAGAAGGATTCCAAAATTGGCATAAAACGAAGAAATTTGCATATTACAGAAAGCAGACATATGTTAAATAAAAGAAGTGAACAGATACGCATTGCATAAAACAGCAAGAAGATAAGAAAAAGTTACATTGTTTGGGACGTTATAGATGCATAATGTTAAAAAGAAAGATAACGAAGGCACAACGCGTGACAATGCATTGCAAACGTAATCGGATTGATAAGTAACCACGCACCTAACACACCCCGAAAGAAAAAAAAAACTACGTGCAATGTGGAGACACCTGTTTGGCCAAATTACTGCAAAAGGCGTCATAATTTCTGAGCGAAGCAATGCTATCCGGAAGACTATTCCAGAGAGGTGAAAAGTTAAATGCTTGCGTCATGCCATATACGCAGGCATAGTTGAAGTTATTGTGAAATATGCGCGACGTGAAGACGTGGTGTTTCAACCATATGGTAGGGATAATCCGTCAGAGTGAACGAATTTATGGAATAATGACAGCAATGCAATATCACGGTGAGTATTCAACGACTGAAACGATAGCTCGGTTTTGATCTGCGTTATGCTAGATTGGGAACTGTAATTACGAGTAATGAAAATACTTGCCCTATTCTGAATTATTTTCAACAAGATAAATTGCTGTAATGAATCCCTGTACAATATACAGTTAAGCAAGAAATAAGAAAATTCGCAGAAATGAAAGGTAAAGGCCAACTGAAATGTGCGAGGAATTGCAATGTGCACAGGGGAAAAGGAAATTACTGGAGTGAGGCGGACATGTCTGACGCTGGATATCAGAGGCCATCCATTTCGTCGTGCAACTAGTGTTCGTTTCCTGCGCGTCACCACCAACAGCAAGCTACAGTGGCGACGCGTGGTTGAAAGGGTTGTGGCTGCATCAATGCAAAGAATCAACGCAATTCGTCACTTGGCAGGTGTACGTTGGCTAAACAATCCAATGTCCATGCTTACACTCGAACGCTGCACTGATAACAAGCCGCAATCTCTATCAGCTGCCGCTCACATCACCATCCCCGAGTCAATTCTAGCGCTTGGAGGCAGCTGTATATAGAAAGGGACTTCGCTTGGCGATGGGAGTTCCTAGGGCAGCTTCAAACATGAAGGTTACTAATGAAGCAATTTCTGCCACTCCGCATTTTGTATCTCCGACCATGTTCACGCAGCTATTAAGGCTGGCGCTTCTCCGGTGGCTAAGAACAGGAACTCGCTGCTATTTCCGTGCGGCGCTTAACACCTTCCGTTCTCTAGGATTGTAATGGCCTAAATGGAGCAGTCTCGACCCGCCATGGTCGGACGTTACCTGCAGCCTCAGTGTAACCCCGGCTACCAGCGAAATGCACGGGCCTATTCTGCACGAGATATCGTGAGCTGACGGACTAAAAGTCAGCATTACGGCGATTACATCTTGGCCTACCTCGAGAGAAGTTTACAAGGTAATCTCTAGCAGTCATCAAAGATCCAATGAGCAAGGAATTTAACGTAAAATTTCAATGGACCCCATCGCACGTAGGAATTGAAGGAAACGAAAAAGCTGACGCTCTTGCACGCTTCGGAGAATATTCTTCGGAGAATACCCCCTGAAGAAGGAGCCGAATTGGTTCCGAAACGTCGGGCTAGTAAATTTCCTTATTTGGTTGGAGTCAATCTCTAAGTCTTAATCCTAGTGCTGACATGTGTCCCAAAAGAGAGCGCTAAGCATTTTTCAGAACTCTAAGGATGCAATTCCTGCATGATATTCCTGCATCGATTGCAAATATTCTTCCCCTGAGCGCTCCCGTCAATGGTCCCAGCATATGAAAATCGCTTGGAGCCAGGTCTGGACTGTATGGCGGGTGATCCAGCAATTTAAATCCCAACTCCTTTATTGTTTCGGCTGTCCGTTTGGCAGAATGTGGCCGAGCATTATTTTGCTGCAGGACGACACCTTTTCACTGTTTTCCACGGCGTTTTGATCTGATTGCAGGTTTCTTCAGTTCGCAACACATCGCAATAGTTCTCACTGTTCACACTTTCACGCCTCTTGGGCTGACATGAACGGCTACCACACCTTCCATGTCCCAGAATAGTGTTAGCATAATCTTGTTAGCTGATGGTTAACGTTTAAATTTCTTAACTTCTGGTGATGAGTGTTTCCAAACCACGCTCGCAGCCTTACTTTCCGGTTCGTGATGATGCACCCAAGTTTCATCTACAGTAACAATTCCCTGTAAAAATCCATCTCCATCGCGACGATAACGAGCCAAATGTTTACGAGATGTCCAACCTTTGTGCCTTATGCTGCGCTGACAATTCTTTCGGGACCCACCTTGCACACACTTTCCGAAAATGGAGCTGCCATGTTTAGCGGTCTGCTACACTCTTAACGACTAACGCGGGAATAATAGTGACACGTTCCATAGAAGCGTTGCAGACGGCACGAATTCAGTGCTGGATACTAGCAGTGTTATCAAACCCTAGTGCGAGAAATGGCAAAAGTCCCTTTACTTTTTCATTTCCCCTCGTACATTACAGGTGGCTTGCAGTGGAGTGGGAACTGAAAGCACGTGGCAACAGCTTCCAGACTTGCCACATTGTCTCAGGAGTGTGTGATTAAAGTAATTAAATTAAATTATGGGGTTTTACGTGCCAAAACCACGATCTGATTATGAGGCACGCCGTAGTGGGGGATTCCGGAAATTTGGACCACCTGGGGTTCTTTAACGTGCACCTAAATCTAAGTACACGGGTGTTTTCGCATTTCGCCCCCATCGAAATGCAGCCACCGTGGCCGGGATTCGATCCCGCGACCTCGTGCTCAGCAGCCCAACACCATAGCCACTGAGCAACCACGGCGGGTAGGAGTGTGTGATTCGAGTACACTCGTGCAAGCAGTCACCTCACACATGTAGCTTCCAAGACACTGCTAACCACTTGTGAGATGAAGTTTGTACAGACCTTAACTTGGCTTCTCTAGCGTTGAAACAATGTGCTGTGCAGTGAAAGGGCCAAGTATTTATACGAGTGCATATGTAAGTGAGAAATATTTGTGCTATGATATTTATTGTTTTGCATCACTAAGAGTTGCGATATATGCCAAAGCTTTCAAATAAACTTTTTTATTAGATGCTCAACTTCACCATGTTCACTGCTGCCAGTCTGTTGGGTCATGCTTTGCAGAGAGCCAGTGCATATACAGGAGCTAGCTTACAAGACAGATGCAATGCCTGCAGTTTTGAAGTGTAGGCTTTTTTTAAGTCTTTACTCACTTTCACAATGACAACAGTGTCGGAGCACAGACCACCCGACACAATGATTCAACAAAATGCAACCTCATGTCACGGTAACACATATAACAGCCCACTGGCCCGTATTTATTCAAGGTCCTCACAGGCTCCGAGGTGGAGTATTGCGTGAGGGGGCTTACAAAAGCTTAAACAATGAAAAGGAGCAAAAATCTTCTTATACATGAACTCGCCAAAATAGAACGTATACAATAGTGAGCGATAAAGATCATTTCCAATTTATACAATTCAGGCTGGAGTAAGAAATTTGTAAATATACAGGTAATTCAATTTAAAACACGTTCACATGACATATTCGCAAAATGAATTCGAAATCAACATTTAAAATGTGCACTTAACTCTTGTCTAAAAATCACGGGATTAACAATATTAGCTATTTTGTCAGGGCGGATGAATTAAACACATTAGTTTTGCCAAAGAGGCGTTGAAAGCTATGTTCATTATGCAGACATCTTGATGGACGGAATGGACGAGTTAAGGTTAAGGAAAACGAATGTTCACTGTGAACTATTTTGTGCAATAAGCAAAGTAGCGAAATAGTTTGACGTTTTTCTAAGAGCGGGAGTGTCAGTGCTATCTTGATGCTTGTTACGCTAGAATGCATGCTATAATCTCTGATGATGAAGCTCTGATGTCGCACATGTCACTGCAACACGCCATGCAAAGAATTCTCAACACAGTGACATCACATGCGCTCTTTTGTGGAGAATACAAATACTGATGAGTTCACTATATTACAATCACCACTGTCACCTGCCACTAAATCTGCACAGAGGTGACCATTATTTGAGAGCAGCACTACAACTAGATGCATGATAATTTGTTTAAACCCCTCGAAAGATATGAAGATATGAGATACAATCTGTCAAGAGCACTATGGTAGCCCAGTCTGTCTCCTAACTCCCCCCCTCACACCCATACCGCTTAATTCCCTGTAAATAAACAATTTCCATTGCATCAACTCATGAGAAAACATTGATTTACAGAGTTAGAACAATCCTGCTAGTTTTTTTTTCTTTTTTGATCTGATGAACTTGGGCCAGGACAAGTGTGAAAACAAAGTTGATGCGGTGCTGCACACTAATGTGCCATACCTTCCCGCATGCACACAGCTTATTTATTTATCTACCATAATACCCGCAGTGCCATTGTCTGGAATTGAGTGGCGAGGTAGAAAAGAAAAATGTGGTTGATCCCTCTTATATAGGAATCGGTATAGAACACGAAAGTGAAACGTGTCTTCACAGAAGTAGTGTAATGTTTATTGCACATTGATAGATAATGTCTATTGGTGTTTTGTGGCTAAAGCGCCCTTAGGCGTTGATGCACCCACGCTGACGCCTGGTGGCACGTCTCCTCCATCACGACTACCAACGTCGATGACCATGAGCAACCGTCGTGCATATGGAAGCTGCACTACGCTGCACACGCTAGCACAACGCGAAAGACGAAGCACGTAACTGACACACTAATACAACGCGCAAGACAAAGCACGTAACTGAATCGTCACCGAGTCAAATCAGCGCGTACAGCGCGTCGTAATTGCAGCCTCCGCGATCAACTTCAGAAACATTTTCAGAGCTAATTGCGGAGGCCACGCTCCGCTGTGCTGAGTACGGTGAACGCCACCTAGGTGGCGTTGGTAGTGCTTCTTGATGCCAGCGTCCCTTCGAATGCTGGCATCGAGGCGTCGTAGTGCTGAGACCACCGAAGCGTTCACTGTCGGTGCGCGTTAGTGTCATAATGCAGTACTTCTCTTTTCTGCTCGTAGGCGGCGGCACCGCCCCGAGCAAGAGCGCGGGTACACGGAGGAGTGTTAAGCCCAGACCACACGTACGCTTGCGGACGCGCGTAAGCTCGCGTCTACGCGCCTTGCGGTTGCCGCGCCTAGCGAGGAATGGCGGTTTGCATCCACAAATGCGCGCGACAGCGCGCGCTCACTGGCCTCACTTGTTTACACCTTGGCAGACGCCATTTCGTATTTCGTTGTTGGCAGTGCTTCAAAATGCTTCGATATTTATAAACGTAATTGTTATCTTTTTGGAGCTGTTAGATCAGCACAAAAAGTGAAGAAGCACTTTCTTGCATGGTATAATTCTGCTTAACTGAGAGTTGAATGTACCGCGCCGTCGCTGCGTAGCCAGGCGCGCCGACGCGAGGCAGCCCAGGCGCGCGATAACTGAGAGGAGGTGATCAGCGAGATCGCGCCGCGTTTCGACGCGTACGAGCCGTGCCGCACCGTCTGCGCATGCGTGGGCGCGTGGACGCGAGCTCGCACGCGTTTGCAAGCGTACGTGTGGTCTGGGCTTTAGATATATAAGGCGCGTCTGTGTAGCTCTCTGCAAATGCGTTTGTGGCGCAATCGGTTAAACGCTCGGCGATCTATCGTCGCGGACCGAGAGGTCGTGGGTTCGATTCCCAAATTTTGCATGTTTGTGGAACTTTTTCTTCTGGTTTCTTTCTTTGTATTATGTTCTATGACGTATTTCCGTGACGGAAATACGTCAGTGAAGTCTTGGTGGACCCCGGCATAAAACACTTTCGTGTTAAAAAAAAAAACAAAAAAAAACATGCAGAATACTACCGCAAGTGAAAAAAAAAGAATATTACAACAAGAACACCACCATACATGTACACATAAATATGATGGCAAGGAAAGAATATGCATCATTATAGATAATGTGGACACTATCTCTTCAGGCGTCTTTTTCCATTTGGAAGACCTTGGGACAGAATCCCTGTTGCAGTGAGTACATTTTAATGCAGGCAAAATGCAAGAAAACCCATCTGAGGTTTAATATCAGTGCAGATTAAAGAACCACAGATGGTCAAAATTTATCCACAGCCCTCCACAACAGCGTCTTTCACAGCATATCAGCAGCTTGTAAGTCTCATAGATTGACGCATCCAGGGAAACAGACCACACCTAGTGAACTCCAAATTAAAAGGGTACATTCTTGTCATTGTGCTCATGTCATTGCAATTATGTGAGGTTGAAGATTTGCCAAAACACAGCACATATGGAAAACCTCCTTCATAGACGAAACTAGTGAAATTGGGATGTGATGTTTCAGGATGCCGTATTGCTTAATTCTTTGAATCACCCTTTCAACATGAACGCGCACAGATGCAATGCTATAGGTTTGCTCCATTTCTTCAGGAGAAAATGGAATGCCACTTCCAGCTGAAAAGGGTGGCATGATCATGACTACTCCTTTGTGAGCAAGCTCTGTACGGATACCAGGGAAACCTTTGTCAGCCAAGATCATGTCACCTGGTTCAACGATGTGAAGAAAACCAGAATCAAGAGTGATTTGTGTATCAGAGCACCGTCCGCCGAAAGGCTCAGATGCAAAAACAATCATTCCATTTGGGATAATTCCATCTAAAAATTTTAGTCTGTAGCAACTCTTGTATGAAGAAAACAGCATGTGCTGCTGCCTGACTTCGGATGGTGTTTCGGTTCTAATTTCAGTGCAGTCAATGATCAAAGTGCACTCTGGATAATTTTTCTTGAAGCATTCAGGCTGTGAAAGTTTTATATCTTCAATAGGGGGCTTATAAATTCAATCTTTGGTTATTTCTGCCAATGTGTTCAGAACTGAATAAAAGATACGGCAGGCAGTGCTCTCATGCACCCCAAACATGACACCAATGGCCGCAAAAGATACTCCTAGTTTCATTTTCATGAGAAAAATGAGAAGTTTGTTTTCAAGCGTTACATCGGTTGTTCTTTCCCTGACAGCTGGCAAAAGACTAAGCAATAAAGAAACGCATTGCTGTCCACCCCACACAAACTTCGTAGTGCATCAGGGGCACTTACAATACTTTCATATCCAGCAAAGTAGCAAGCCGTTGTGTGCAGTCCAACCGCGCGTGTAATCATCTGCTGGTCATCAGTTTGGGCTGATGTTTCAAGTCGCAAGGTACCCGCGGAAGTCAAATCCTCTTTCATAGGACTGGGGCAGCCTTCATCATCACGAGTTGATGCAGGGGGAAAACCTCCATGTATGTCTGCTGTTGTCTGGTCAGCAAGAGCTCCAGTGTAGTCTGAACACTCTGCAGGCTTCTGTTGCTCAGTGTGAGTTGATGGCTGCACGGTAAATAAAAGGTGCGAAAATGTAAAGACATTAATAGCTACAGGTTTGTAATGTGAAGGAAGTAATAACGTTCAGAAATGCCATAATTATGCCCCACCAAGGCGAGTAGTTCTGCGGAGAAAAATTTTCAGCTTACATTTTCGCTTCTCGCCTCGAAGGTTTCCTCAGATGCAGTTTGCATATCTGGTACGTTGCTCCCAGCAGCGCAGGAACTCGGCTTCAGGTCCCTTTTCTGACACCTAAACGTTTGGAAAGACCAGACAAAAAATCCATTGAAGTTCTGAAATGTGACGCCTAACCGCAGCAGACGAAAAACAGGGTCACCGAGAAGCGTCACACCGAAAGTTGTACAGAGCACACCGTCAGTAGCAGCCGACGCTCCCATCCACATGGTAATAAAAAAATGGCCCACTCACCTTTTAAACCGTTCCATTTGACTTGAAGAGTCAGGCGGAAGAGGCCTGTTGTAGACCGCGGCTGTAGGCACATACGCGGGGTGACTGACCGAATTGCTTTTCTCGTTGCCCACAAAGTGGCGACTGCATATCCTGGTGTTCGGCGTTGGTTCCCACGGTTTGCCGTCGAGACTGTAGGTGCAAAAGACCGAATTTTAGCAACGCAGATAATTAAGCAAGCTTCAAGACAGGCGACGCAGTCAGCATGGCGCGAAGTTTCGCTTACCCAGCGCGACGAACTGCAGTTATCCAGCGCGCCCGATGCTCCGCTTCGTGAGGCCTTGAAGGAAAACGGTAGAATCTGATGTTGGGATTCAGGCCTTCTTGTTCATGGCAGCCCACGACGCAGCAGTAACGACGGTGACGCTTTTTCGAGGCTGAGCTAGGACTCTCCGGATCGGCGTCGCCGATGTCTTCTGCTTCCAGCATTACGTCCCGCGGCACACGGAGAGTCCGTTTTCGTTAAACTATAGGCTGCGACCAGCTTGCAGCGTGGTCGGCGTGGTCTGTGAGAAGTGACAAACCTTTTCGCACTCGAAACAGGGCCGAAAAAAAGTGCAAATCGACGCAAAACTCGGTCTCGAAACGCGCTTCGCCACAGCCACGGCTCAGTACTACGCAAGCTGGTACTACCCAGATGACGTTTTTCGCCGCCGCCAGGCGCCGCTACTATACCTCAAACTCCAGCGCAAGGCCCCCATTCCGCAGGCGTGAAAGAGCGCACGTCAGCCGCCGCTGCGGCGCCTCACGCAATGTTACGTAAACTCGAGCAGCAAGGGACGTAGGCGACAGACACTAGTATGGAAGGTTAGGTCAATATAGGCAAAAAAAAACAAGAAAAAAATAACTGAGCCGGTCTTTGTTCTTTCACAGCGCCGGGGTTTGATTCCCTGCGGCCGTCGGCTACTGTAAAGTCCCTATATAAGAAAAGTACCGCCATCCTTTGATAAACGCCGCTTCTCTCTCTCCTGTATCTCCGATTGGACGATGATAGCGCGCGCTTTTCACTTCTTTATATTTTCTTTTTTTCCGCCTCAGAGCCATGTTGAAAGTCCTCTGCGCAGCCGCAGTTGCCGGCGGCGGCGGCGGCGCGCGCCCGGCCTGAAAGCTTGAACGTGGACTTCCTAGGTGCGCCACCGTCGACTTGGCTTTCGCAAGCAAAAAGTAAAGAAAAAAGCAAGCGCTTTAGGAGAAGAGGCGGCGGGGGAAAGAGTACATGGCGGTACTTTTCTTATATAGGGATTTTAGGCTACTGCGCCCGACAGCGCCATGTGTTTAATACCGGCTATGCACGGTCCCTTTCATCGCGACCGCCAGCGGCAAAGCAACCATACGACGCACTAGGCATTTTATCAAGCGTGACAGGACACCGCGCGAGAGTGAGGGAGAAGCTTAACGTCACCCACGGCACTCTCGACCCGAGCGCGCGGAGCTAAAGCCCCTTGATGTTAGAAAGTAGCGACACTCTCCCCCACGCGCGCGCTTTCCTCCTCAATTCTCCTCGGATTTCTCCCCCTCACCGGGCCGGCGCGGCGCTGAACCCTCCAGTGGCTCGCTGCAGCCGCATTAGAAATCAATGCGCGCGCTTGTTTATTCGGCCCTTTGAAGCGTTGTATGGGAACTTATCCCTTGTGAAACTGTCATGACGAAAGTACGTTTCCGATAGAACGTCGTGCCATTTTTTTAGGACGCTTCGATAAATACAAACGGAAGCGCTCCGAAAAAATGAGTACCAAGCAGTGGCTGAGCTGTTTACCTCTACGTCGCCACTTGGGTTGTCCGTAACGCGGAGGTGTATTGGGTGCATACAATATAAGCAGCGTAGAGTATAAACGAGAATTGGTTCACTATCTTCGCTCTTAAAAGTCTCAGAGAAGGTAACCAAGAAGAAATGTGATAGTTTACTTAAAGTGAATTCGCCAAAATGAGCGGGCCAAAAGCCTTTGTACCAATGCCACTGTGCGAAATACGTGCTGTGTTTGCGAAACAGCCAACATAGAACTTTACACACGCGCCTGTATTCCGTCACTATGAAACGACGAGAAATTACATTCCATCACCTCTGGGAATAACCTAAGTCTCTCTCTCTCTCTCTCAAAAAAAGGCTGATTGCTTACACGGAAACTGCTAAGACTGGCACTTGATAATTAACTTACAGACTTCAAGATGTCAAGTTTATCAGAATTGAGGGAGATTATCAGAAGCGCGTGTCTTGTACTTAATGAGCATGCGCGAATAATACATAATACCACTTATCTATCTATATATTGCGGTTCATGCCTTCGCAACATAAAGTACATAAAGAAAAAAAAATGCTCGCAGTATTGAAACTTTGCAAAGATACAATAAGCACGCAATAAGAGTAAAATAGTTCCTTGGCTTCACAAGTATCAGGCGCAAGGATCACACGCACACACACACACGCGCACACACATACATGCACACACATACACGCACACAAGCACACACACACACACACACAAACACGCACACACACGCACACAACTACAAAATATGAGTTAAGGCATTAACTCACAAATTACATACATTTGAAAACTAACGCACGCGCGAAAACACAAAAAGCTTTGTCACGGCTCGAAGAGTCAACGAAAATTACAGCCGACTCACTTAAAAAAAAACTATATGCACAGTTATCGGTGCTCTGTATTAAACTGAACGAAGAGTTCGGCTATGCGAAGAGCATTAATATCTCCATGCAACTTCATCCACAAATATGAGGAAAGCTGTAACATTCACCTCGCAAAGAACGGCGTGCTTAGAAGGGACGAAATCCCTTCTCCCGATGTTATGGAGCCACTGCTTCCGACGCACGACATTCCGTTCACCTCGGGGGATATAAAATAAGGCTTGCCCTTTCTCTGGCCTGCTGCTGCATTGAAACGCACAGCAGCAAGACATTTTCACGGAGAACGAATCTCAGATTCCTACGAAAGGATGGAAAAACTCGGGAAACACACGTTCGGAGCGGCAGGGCGACCACCACTTGGACTGCTCATGGCGAGCGGGAGAAACTAAAGGCGCGCGAAAGCAAGTTTCGCGCCGTTTTCGTGACGTCAGGGTCACCTGACGGGGTAGTCTCGAGCGCCGCAGCCATTCAGCGCGGCGGATGCGCTGCCTCCGCGAAAGAGGGGGAGAAAAAGAGGAGGTTGACCGCGCCGGCGAGGGGGATGCGGCGTAGATCAAAGCGTGTCGCTACTTTCTAACATCAAGGGACTTTACGCGGAGCGAGACAGCAGCGCCCCGTTGTGGCCAGGCAGCCGCTGCGGCCACAGGTGCCGTGGTCCGTTTACTTTCTTGGCCGATAGTACGTCTCTACTGATCACCGCGATTGGGACGCCGCCCTACCGTACGTTACTTTTGCCTATAGTGTACTAGAATATGGTCGAGTGGGACGAGCGGCTGGGGCGGCGCATGCTTTGCAGTGAGGTGCCCGACGTGGAAAAATACTGGGGCGGCGCTGCGGTCGAAGTGGATTGGGCCGCTTCAAGGTCGCGCCGTTGGAAACTGCTGGCGATACTGCTCGGCAGCGTCATTCGTACTACTTCGCGCGCTGGTATTTGCGCTCAGACCGATCAAATGGGGTTCATAATTGCATATGACATGTATTTATGCCTTAAGAATAAATTGCTTTTCTTTCTCGTATTTATTTATTTTTTATTATTTTCTAACGCCGCTCGGTGATTGCGCGTGTATTGCGGCCGCAGTGTGGGCTTTCATTATACTATTCTCGGTATTTTCAATTAGTGAACTATTCACGGTTCCCTTTGGAGAAAAAATATTTTTCTCGTTCTTCAAGCAGCATGTATCTCTCGTGTGTGTTGTTGCGCATATAGTTTTCCATCAGTAGGTCTCGTGAAACGCAGACGGAGAAACACATGTAACCTTCCTGCTTGCCGCTTCAAACAAGTATACAGCATATCTGCCCCATCCGGCGGCTTGTACTCAGATTTACGGGAAGCATTGTTATAGATAAACAGAGTAAACCGCAGCGCAACATTCCATTCAAGTTTCCGCCTTCCTCGCGTAACAGAATGCGGAGTAATAGGTACGGGGTCATTTATTGCGGTAGGACCTCGAGTGCCGAAAACAGTTTTAGTTGGTCATTCCATATGCTCATCTTTGACCATATAAGCCGTACGTGGAAATTGTTTCCCCTGTCAATACTTCAAAAAAAAAAAAAAAAGAAGATATGGAAAGAAAGAAAGCGGAGTAAACAGAATGCGGAGTAATTGGTATGGGGTTATTTATATATTGCAGTCAGGCCTCAAGGGCCGAAAACGGTTTTAGTTAGCCATTATATATGCTAATCTTTGGCCCTAAGCCGTACATGGAATTTTTTGTCCCACTCGATACTTCAAAAAAGAAAAAAAAAGAAAAAGAATAGCCTGCGCGGTAGCCTAATTAGTGCCTATATCGTGGATGCGGCGTTGCGCTGCTAAACTGGAGCTCGCGGGTTCAATCCAGGTCGCGGAATTCGATGGGAACGAAATGGAAAGAGACTCGTGGACTTCTATTTAGGTGCATGTTAAAGAACCCCAGGTGGCAAAAACTAAACCGGATGCCTCATAATCATATCGTGGTTTTGCCACGTAAAAGCGAAGAATTTGCTTATATTAAAAAAGGAAAAAGCAGGTGGCTGCGTTCTTCGGCCTATTTCTGGAGATGTAAACAATATCAATTATTCTCGAGTCTGATTTCAGAGAAAACATGTTACACTTATCCTATATACCATGCATAAATGTAATGCCGTTCCCAAATGTATGACCGCTCAACTCTGCAGCTTGTATATTATAAACGGCTGCGTTCAGTTATCCGTACAGTATATCAATGACACTTTCACACACACACACGCACACACACACGTGTGTGTGTGTGTGTGTGTGTGTGTGTGTGTGTGTGTGTGTGTGTGTGTGTGTGTGTGTGTGCGTGCGAGCGTGCGTGCGTGCGCAAGTGTCATTGATATACTGTACGACGCCGAATAGTCATTTCCGTTCGAATGTAACGCATAACAGCACTATTGAAATCTCAAAGGTGAGTGACTGCATGCAAGTGAGGACTGTTATTCCGAATGATTTTGCTATCGGAGAGTCGTGGCTGTTGCGCAGAGGCGCAGTTCCTGACAGAATTAATGGACGGGTGTTAATAAGTCCTGCTTTACAAGTTCCTAGCTCTAATTCAATATAAACGCCCTGTTTTGGGGGCAGCCTGTACATCTGCTAACTTGATTCCGACAAGGAAAACTTTTTTTGACAGTCTCACCATGTTTGCAACCCATTAAAACTGGGTGCCCGATGTGGTATGTACTTCAACGAACGCGACAGTTCTGCACATATCTCTGCGTGTATGTGAGACATGCGGTTCCTTTAATTGTTGCACTATGGTGGGTATGATAGTGCACCGGATAACTGAACGCAGCCGTTCAGTTATATATATACATCAGATGGTTTTGCCATGAACATTATTGCTACGAATGATAGTTTTATGTGCAGTATTCACTAATAAGTGTGTTCGTTACTGCAAACACGTGCGCTTATTCCGGTCGGGAGTTCTCACTTTTTCAATTAGTGAACTTAGAGTATATGTTATTTTTTCCCTTACATATATATATCGTGAATATATGTCTATGTACCCTTTGATTTAATTACCTAGAAATACAATGGTCATTCTTCGCGCCACGCAGTTAATAAACCTGGTTTATATCAGTCTACTATTGTTTTCTTCGATCATTGTGTTTCTTCTTGTTGGTCAATATCCACCAACAAGAAGCGCCTGTAAAATGACAGGATATCAATAATAAAATTTTCTTACGTAGCCTTCATGGTGCGCAGATACCATTTACTTTTAGAAGACAGTGGTAAAAACAGCAGTTCACCTGGCTAAAACTACATTTGGCGCCGGCCGTCAAGAGTCATGGGCGCACCAAAGCAACTAAACCATTAAAAAATGTACTGCACAAAGGTTCTGCGAGAAAAACTGGGCGTCCGCCAGCGTAAGCGTAGCGAACGCGCGCTCGCTAGCAGACGACGCGCTTGACAACGACAGCAAAATGGAAGACGTCGCGTTGTATAATCTATGCCTCAAATATATATGTTTGGCAAAATGGTGTAAACATAAATTTGCAGTTGAAATAAAGCGCCATTTGAAGAGCGCACTATGCGCAATCGGCCTCGACGCCCGCAGCGAAAGTACGTTGAATATGCCGCGGAGCGCGTCTCCGCCCCAATCCAGTTCGCTCGCAGCGCCCTCGCACTATTTTTCCACACGCGGCGCCTCAGCGGCAGAGCGCCGTTCGGCCCACTCGACCATTGTCTGGTACACTCTACTTTTGCCTACAACTCGTCCCGCCATGACACTGCCGGCTATTCGCCGTTCTTTCTCCTGTATGGCCGCAACCCTACGTTGCCCTTCGAGACGCTCCTTCCTGCTGATCCATCCGTACCAACCGCATATGCTCAGGACGTCCTGTCTCGAGCCAGAATGGCTCGCCAGGTTGCTCACAGTAGGCTATGTGCGTCGCAGGCCTCCCAAAAAGAGCGATATGATAGCCGGCACCGCGAAGTGGAGTACCCTTCTGAATCTATGGCCCTACTCTGGACGCCGTCTCGACGCCAAGGCCTGTGCGAGAAGCTCCTCCCTCGCTACACAGGACCCTACAAACTTCTCCGCAAGCTCAACGATGTTGACTACCTCATCACTCTGCTCCGAGATCGCCCATCTTCTTCTTTTACGTCTGCTGCTGATGTTGTCCATGTGTCGCGGCTAAAACCCTAGTACACCAGCAGTGCTGACTAATTTTGGAAGGCGCCGTGACGGCGCTCAGTCCGCCGGGGGTGATGTTACGAGGCATTGCGTATGAGCCTGCCATTAAAGGACCGCTGTGCTACGCGAAGAGGAAGAAGACGGGACATGCCGCGTAAGATGCTGTCAGCCATTCTCTGGTAGCAGCAGCCTGTAAATATTGTCTCTCCCGTGTATTTCTGAATACCCGTGACAATATATATAAATGCGGCCACCGCGGCCGTGATTCGAGCACGAGGTCGCGCGATCGAATCCCAGCCGCGGCGGCCGCATTTCTATGGAGGCAAAATGTAAGAGCGCCCGTGTGCTTGCGTTGTAGTGCACGTTAAAGAGCCTCAGATGGTTAAAATTAATCCGGAGCCCTCCACTACGGCGTGTCTCATAATCAGAACTGGTTTTGGCACGTAAAAAAGCCCAGAAAGAAGAAGCACGTATTTACACTTGAAACAATTTCTTCCACTCAGAGAGTAGGAGTCTCTAAACGCATTAAAAGTTTGATGCTGCAACGCGAAATTGCACGATGGCGCTCCGCTAAATATGTGCACGCGCTGGTGGCACGAGCGTATTACGCACACATCAACGTTGTCTCATATTTCGCGAACGCCGCCCGCTTCCCGTCGATTCTCGCCGTGCACCTGCAGCGAGGTGGGACGCCGGCGTTGTGAGACGCCTGGTAGCTGCCACGGTGCTGTTTCTCTGCCGCATCACGGGAGTTGCCCTGCGTATACGGCGTCGCGCCAACACATCGCGAGCGTGTATGTTGCCGGAAAAGCGTTCGAAGGGTTCAGGCGCAACTCTAACATTGTTATCGCTGTCGATGCTTGGCGAAACTGCCATGTTTCTCATTGTTGAAGCAGGAATTGTAACTCGTTTTTTATTTCTTATTACCTCTAGAGCTCAGTCAAACTGACGTTACATCAGGTAGGAGAGCTTACAAAGGGCACAATTGATGGCAGCGAGGGTTATCATGTAGCTGGGCCTGCTCCCTTGGTGATAGTGCCACGTTGTATAGCGACGGAGAAGAAGCAGACGCTTGCAAAACTGCGAGTCACGAATTTAACGCTTGACTGGGCGACCTTGTGCCCAGAAAAACAGGTCACATTTACAGCACAACGATAGCTGCGATCGTCGGAATCTGATCCGTGGATCGTGACTCGTCGTAAATTCCAGCGTAAGCGCTGGTGCTCGAGTGCGTTCCAGAAAATGTATACAATGCTATTTACGTCGCGCATGCAACCTGATTGGACAGGGTTCCCTCTCTGTAGAATCGGCGACACCATTTGAGAGAGTTACAATAGATGAACGCGCGTCTTGCGCCGAGCAATAACACTGTCATAGACATTGGCCAGCGGAAAATGATCCCTGAAAAACGTCAATTTATACGATTGTTAATAGCAACTTCGAAGTGCGGGAGATTATCTTTTGAGAGCTGTGCGACTTTAAAGGTAATTCCAGTTTGTGGCGGCACACAGAAATGCTAAGAAAAAAACTGCCTTCCTTTGTAATTCACCACTAATAAGATATTTTTCGTATACGAGTTGCACTTAATGATTAAGTAGTAGAATAAGAGGTAACGGTTTGTTGGAGACGGCGCTATATTATCTACTGAAATAGAGGGATGCTTACTTGGGCAAGTATCTTCGGGCATCAAATCTTCAATACCTTGGCCTGCTTTACAAAATGTTCGGCTCACATACTGAATAGGACGCAACGTAATAGGTGGACATACCTATAGATGCACACAACCAGTTACCAAGACGTCGTGTGATCAACCTTGACAAACACTGGAATGCGCCCGTTGTTCTATTCCGTACTCCCGTGCAAGAAGCAGGTTAACTCTGCCCACGCAAATGTCCAGCCTTTTCAATTCTCCATAATTAAATTACAGCCCATTTACTTATTGTCTTTAATCACTTTGTTGGTGAAATAGAGTGCTGATTTTTCTAAGCTTATCCGCTTTTCTATATTTTATGGTTAATACATCAATAAGTTGGATCAGTAATCTGGAATGCAGAATATACATTAAATACTTGTTACAAGGCCTGCAATGTCTACACGCTGCACGGTGTAGTTCTGTTGCTGACACACCCTCTGACGATGTTTAATTAACGCCAAAGAACCACTCGGCTTACTTTAGCCGCGTCTACTTGGTGCGGTTGACAATATGACACAATGTCTTGCTGCAGGACAATATTCGGAGTGTTCTTGCTCATAAGAGCTCTTCTTGGCATCATAACTAACCACAAGACGTCACTCCACTGGCGATCAACATCTCCAACGCAAGTCCAACCCCGTCCAAAAAGCTTCTACGATTCGTACAACTTAACAGGATACAGCTACGACGTGGTTCCCGACATCATCCATCTCGTAAGGTAGGTGCATCCTCTAAATACACAAAAAGAAGCACTCGCCTCCGCGGCAACGGTGGCGCTAACCGTGAGGGGAAAAAAAGTCGGACTTTCGCGGGAAAGGCGAAGCATCCATTGCGATAGCAAACTAGTGGACAGGCTGGACAGCTATACGAAGTAAGGAGAGTAGTTTTATCGGCCGTGTAAGTTTGTAAACATAGGCATACCATAACTAAATTAACAAGCACGGTGTCACGCGCGCACAAGCAAACATGAACGCACCTCACTCGGTGACCGCGGGAACTCGCTGTCAAAACGCTGTAGTGAGTAAGCGCAGCAGCAGCAGCGAGCGAATTGACCTTATTCCCGCCGCTCGCATCAACGCGAACTAAGCCGCGAAAACACAGCTCAGGAAGGAAGGACTCTGCCCCCGCCGCAGACGACTTTCAAAAGATACAGCCGCCCGGGCGGGAGCGCGCTGCGTAGTACGTGGCATCCCGCCTGCTTACCCTCCCCCGGAGCCTTGCGGCCCGGCGATCGCTTGGCGGCGCAGAGTAAGACGCCCCTTCCTACCCTGCCTCCGGAGCGTTGCGCGCGACTGGAAGACGGTCGCTTCCTTCCCGCCCTTGAATGCGCGAGATTGAGCCGCAATCGCCGGCTCACCCTCGCACGCTTTCACCCGCACATTGAGCATAAGGCGCGCGGCGCCGATTTTATCGCCCGTGAACTTCATACGGAACCTCACGGCGACGGCAGAAATGCGCCTGGAGTGTCCATATAATTGCTATCATAATAAAAAACAAAAACAAAGCTCGCCTTCGCACATACTGGTCACTGTAAGGGTTTCCAGGTAAATGTTACAGTTGAATAAGGCGGGGCGAAGGTCAATTCGCTCGCTGCTGCTGCTTCGCTTTCTCACTCCGGCGTTTTCACAGCGAGTTTTCGCGGTCATCGAGTGAGATGTGCTTATATTTACCTGTACGCGCGTGACACCATGCTTGTCTGTTTAGTTAAAGCGAATGTTTACAACGTCATACGACCCATTAAACTACTATCCTTGATTCGTATAGCTCTCTACTAATTTACTATCGCAATCGATGCTTCGCCTTTCGGGCGAAAGTGCGACTTTTTTTGTCACGTCACGACCTTTCTTTTCCTCTGTGTATATAAATCCTGCCGATGAACACAAGCCAATAGTTGGAACTTAGTGCTTGTACATGGGTGTTTATATGTTTTAGTTCGCGCTGCTATGATCTCATGATGGAAAACCAACTGTCCCAATCTTTCACCTCACTCCTACTGCAGCTGCAGTGGCCGTGCGGTCCTACCTTGGAGGGAAATTGCGGTGGGTTAGAGGCTAGCCGGCCGGATATAGCTGATGGCTTAGTGTGCTTTCGCGCGCCTAGTTACCGCTTAAGACCGCACTCGCCGCTTCAATTACGCCAGCGTTCTGGCAGCGAGTGTCCACGGTCATCGAGTGAGATTTGCTCGTGTTTGAATGCTTGCGCGTGACAACGTGCTTGTTAATTTAGTAAGCGAATGTTAACAGCAGTCGATGCAGCTGATAATGCGCTTAACCTTACTTCATATAGCTCACTAAGAATTTGCTATCGCAATCAATGCTTCGCCTGTCAGGCGAAACTGTGCCTTTTTTTATTCACAAAAGCTTCTGTAGCATTACTTTAGAGGCGCTCCTACGAATAATACCATGACACCTCTTCAAAAAGTTCATGCAGCAACTGCATGGGAGTTGTCTAAGTATGTGTAAGCATAGTGATACTTGCTCATCTCCACGCATCCAGGTGTCATTATTGTTATAATATATGGTACGCGCGAGTAGTTAGGTAGGTAGTAAACTTTATTGACGTCCTGAAGTAGTCACCCATCGTTTTCATGGAGGGAGGACCGCGGGCCGCTCCCACGTCGGGACGGGAAGGCCAAGCCTCACCGCCGTATCGTGGGCCTTCTGGACTGCCTTGAGTTGATCGAACCAGTCATGACTTTTCATCAGTAAATAAAATGTGTCTTGCGTTATCCCTTGATCCGTGTGGTGCTGTAAAGAGGGGCACTCCCAGAGCATATGGTTAAAATCGCTGTATCCGCCGCAGTCGGGAAACGAAGGAGAGACCTCCGCGAAACGACTATAGATCGAGAGGCTGGGATACGAGTGCGTTTGTAATAACCTAAGCGTAAACGATTGAGGCCGTGATAGATTTCGGTGGGGCAACGGAAATGCCCTGCGAGCAAGTTGATAATGCTTTGTGACTGCGTTAAAGGTGGAGAGTATGTCCCTAAAGCGGGGGGGGGGGGGGGTTCCGTTTCCGCCACGATCGGACCAGACCCGTCGCAGGCCTCGCCCGGTGCACCGGCCCCAGATAGGCCGGCGCGGCAAGCAAGACCTCGCGCCTGAGCATGGGCCAATTCGTTGGCGTTGACAAGCCCCCCTACTTTCGACCGTACGTGGGCCGGGAACCAGGTGATGGTGTGATGAACAAGTACTTTTCCTTCGAGTATCTTGGCGACTTCCTTACAGACGGCCCCAGATGCGAATGGTCTGGCTGCTGATCTCGAGTCTGTGTAGACTTCCGTTTTGCTTGGATCTAACAGCGCTAATGCTAGGGCTATCTGTTCTGCCTTACCAGGCGACGAGGTAATGATTGATGCGGCCGAAAGTACCCGGCCCTTGGTGTCAACGGAGACGGCCGCAAAACGGGAAGTGCTGCTAGCGGAACGCTCGTATTGAGCGGCATCGACGAAACATGCGTCCGACGCGTGTGCGTGTGCGTGTGTCAGGAGTGCAGAGGACCTAGCCAACCTTCTGCCTGTATTGTGTTTTGGGTGTACGTTCCTCGGCAGTGGAGAAACCTTAATGTAAGGTCTCGTGTGATTTGGCAGCTGCGTGTTGCGTTCCATCGCAAAAATGGGATTGATGTTGACGCCTTCAAGGATTTTTCGCCCGCGATGGTGGACGAAAGTCTAGCAAGCTGGGCTGTCTGCTGCGCTTCAATGACTTCCTCTAGGATGTTGTGAACACCTAGACTCATGAGGCTCTCGGTGTTAGTACGCATCGGGAGGCCAAGGACCCTCTCTATACTCTTGCGAATGAGCGTGTTTAGTTTGGTTCTCTCGTGAACTTGCCATTTGTGCATAGTTGCAACGTAGTTTACATAACTAATTAGGAACGCGTGGTAAATCCTGAGAAGGTTGTCTTCTTTGAGCCCTCCTCTATTGTTGGACACACTGGAAATTAGTCCAATTACTCCCTCCGCGTGCGAGGTTAGTCTGTTAATTGTGCGACCATTATGCCCGTTGGCCTCGATAATCATGCCTAAAACCCGGACAGAGTCAACTCTTGGGATCGTTTGCCCATTTGCCGTGTGTAGTCTGATATTGATCTCGTCTAAGGGCTTCCAATTTTTTGGTTTTGGACCCCTTTTAGTTGGGCGATACAGGAGAAGTTCAGATTTGGACCTCAAGAGTTTGAGTCCCATTTTCTGTATGTGACTAACAACGCAGTCGACTGACTCCTGTAGAGATCGTTCGACTTGTCCGTCCGAACCTCCAGTGCTCCAGACGGTGATGTTGTCAGCGTAAATGGCGCTTCGGATACCGCCTAGATGTTCTAGCTCGGTCGCGAGCTTGCACATGGCAATATTGAAAAGAAGCGGCGAAACAACCGACCCCTGTGGCGTGCCAACGGTACCAAGCTCGTAAAGCTCTGATTTGAGATCGCCGAGTTTGATGGTGGCCTTCCTATCTTTAAGGAAGGAGCGTCCAGAATGTGATGGTGGGTTACGTTGTCAAAGGCTTTTTCGAGGTCAAGCCCCAGAATGGCCCTGATGTCTCTAGTATCCCGTTCTAATACGGTGTGCCTAATGAGCAGCATGACGTCCTGCGTAGACAGGTGTGGTATAAAGCCGAACATGTTATTGGGGAACAACCCCTAGTCGTCGATGTGTTTAGAGATTCTGTCATTGATCACGTGCTCAACTACCTTCCCTAGACAGGATGTGAGGGATATGGGCCGTAAGTTTTCTATCCCTGGGCTGCGGCCTGGTTTCGGGATGAGAATTACTGAGGGTATCTTCCATTTATCAGGGAAAACCCCAGACTCCCAAATGCGGTTCACCTCCTCAGTGATAATCTTTATCGAATTATTAGATTGCGAAGCATTTTGTTCATTATTCCGTCGGGTCCTGGAGTTGACCTTCCGTTCAGGTTGAACAACGCATTTCGTACTTCTGCTTCTTGAAAGGGTTTGTCCAGCACGGCTGCCGGTATTCCCTCATAGTTTGGATAATGTCTGGTAGGAGTAGCGGGCTCTCCAGTCAAGGGCAAATACCTCCTGGCCAACGAGTCCGCAATCTCCGTTTTGGAACCTTTATTTCTTTCTGCGTGGAGAATCGTGTCCACCGCACGACTCCGATTTGACTTGGACTTGTCCCCTTGAAGTAAATGCCTGAGGAGGTTCCATTTTCCTCCAATTCTCATCTGTCCGTCCACCATGTTGCAAACCTCGTTCCAATGCTGTTTCTCTAGGGTTGGGCAGTATTCGGCAATCTCTCGGTTCAATTCCGGGATGCGTTTGCGAAGCCTCCGATTCAGTTTTTGGGTTTTCCATCTAGAAAGTAGATACTCTTTGGCCTCTATGAGATGAGCTAACTTGCTATCTATTTTGTCTACCACAAGGTTCGTTTGGATGGACTTGGTGGCCGTTTCGACGTCGCAGATGGCCTGGGATAGCCATCCGTCAAAGTCGGACAGGCCTTCGGCGCCAACTCTCTCCGATCCGATTTTACGAAAGAGATCCCAATCCTGAAAGTAAACGTTTTGGGGTGTTTGCCTTGTAATTGGATAGTCGTGCTGAGTATGCAGTGATCACTGCCCAAATCAATGTCGAGATTTACCCACGAAACTTCCCCCTCGGAACCCACAAAAGTGAGATCCGGAGTGGAATCACGCGAGCATGAATTGCCTGTTCTGGTAGGAAAAGCGGGACCGTGACCAACGTAAGATTGAGATCTGAAGCCGTTTGCCAGAGGTCGGCCCCCTTGGGCTCGGTACGAGGGTAACCCCACGCGTGATGTGGTGCATTAAAGTCCCCGGCCACCACGATGGGTGCCCTCTCTTTCCGTGCTTTGGAGACCGCTTTAGAAATAATTGTATGGAATCGGTGATGCCTACTCCTCGGCGTACTATAGATGTGGAGTAGAAAGAAACTGTTTCTAAGGCCACCACTTGGAATAATTTCGACAAAGGAGTGTTCTATTGTGCTCTGCCCCATGTGTAGATCGTGTTCTATGAATGTATTTTTTGGCTACCAGTGTACAGATGCCCCTGCCTTCTGCACTCTTGACAACGTGAGATGTGTACCTTGGAAGGGTGACTCTATCCGTGAGTGTCTCTTGCAATAGAATGACCTGTGGCTTATCGATCTGTGATCTGAGAAACTGCTGAAGGACCGCCATTTTCTGAAGGAAACCCCAGCAGTTCCACTGCCAGATCGAGAAATTTTCAACGTTACGTTTCGCAGCCATCGCTGGAAATGGCAACTACCTTAACCTGCGATTTATTACCAGGCGTCGCCATGGAGGTCGCCTTGCTCTTAACTAACCTCCTAATCTGTGCTTTTGCATTGTCCGTCTGGATCTTTACCACGTCCTTCTTCAATTTGGCCATCCTAGTGTTAATGGACACTACCACTTTAGTTAATTGCTTGAGCACGTTTTTGTCTTCGGCTAGACTGTCCTTGAACTGAGTGCAGAAATCAGCTTCCTCGCTCTTTGCCTGCTTGTCAAGTGGTAGTTTTTAGTGGCTCTAGTGTCTGACTGGGCATCCATAGGAACCTCCGCGTTAGTAACCTCGTCAACAACGACTGCTGGGGGTGGAAGTGGAGAAGGCGCGGGCGGAGGTAGGGAACATGTCTCCCTCTCTTTCTTTAGTTCCGCAATTTCTGCCCTGAGTTGTTCCACCATGCTGCGCAGACTAGCATTTTCTTTTTGAACTTGCGCGACTAGCACGTCCCTGATTTGCTCTGGGTTTGTGCCCCCCTTTACCTGTGGCTGCTGCTGTTGTGTCCTTACTGTTGCTGTGACTTTGCAAGCCCACGTCCCTCGGCTTTCGTTTCTCTCGGCGATGCGGACGACGGGGGCCCTGGAGTGGGATCTTCCTCCGGATCTCGAGCGTCCCCTGGATCCTGGAGCACCCCTCGAGCGGGAGCGTTGGCGCTGCAGCTTCTGGCGCAGCAGCGACGCTTCTCCAGTCCTCGCCAGCGGTGGGAAGTCTTCAATTTCGTCATAGTCTGGTGACGTGCCGAATGTGGCGGCAGATCTTGCCATTCTCTGCCTTTCTCTTCTCCTGTGACGAACGATGTACGGTACTTGGAAACGTTGCTGGCATTTCTTGTCCGCTTTGTGATGAGGCCCTCCGCATAGCTTGCAAACGGGCATGCAATCGTGAACCTCCGATGGGAATGATTTACCGCAGCCTCTACATACTGCCTTTTCCGGGTTAGGGCAAACATCGGCGCGATGGCCGACCCATCCGCAGATGTAACAGACACCCATTTGTCTTCTAAACAGGGTGCATCGAAACATGCTTGTGCCGCAAATGACGTAGTTGGGAACTGTGAGACCGTCGAACAATATTACGATCGTCGTGGAGTTCTTGATCCGTTTGGCCTGGAGCGCCGTGGGATTCCTTCCGTGAACGATGAGTGACTGGAGTTGGGCGGGACTGATGTCCACGTCGACACCTCTGATCACCCCTTTGCAGGTGTCGTCTGGAGCGGCCGTGTAGGCGCTTACCTCGTAGTTGGTGATTCCGAGGAAGATGTTGCTGATTTTGGAGTAGGCAATGGCGTTTCTTCCCACCGGAGTGCTGATGACTGCGATGTTTTGTATTACATTGGGACAAACTACGTCTTCGGCGACGTCTTCTTCGCTGAGCGCTGCCGCCTTGGCCAAGGCTTGAGCGAACTTGATTTGGCTTACGTTCTTCATGACGAGGCCGTTCCTAGGCCTCACGACGACTCGGTAGTGATCCCTGGGCATCTGCGGTATCCAGGAGGCTGCGATGACCCTCTTCTTCACCGTTGTAGGCGATCGGCGAGGCGATGCCTTCCCATTGTCGGGTGGCGTACTCGCCTCTACGTACTCAGAAGTAGCCTTAGCCCTTGACTTGCGTCGATTGTTGGTCGTAGACCAACCGGCAGACTCAAATTCCTCGGGGATGATGTCCTCCCCCTCCAAAGAGACTTGCATTTGCATGGACATGCTGTTCGCCTTTGGCCGGGGTTTACTTGGCGGAGATGGACGGCGGCGACCCCCGCCCCAATGCAGGTTAGCCCTTAGGCTTAACTCGCGCACGATGTGGTCCACATAGAAAAGTCTTGAAAACAGTGAAAACGTCCACCCACCGTGAAAAGGTTGATATCCACGGAACGAATGTACAACGGATGTACGGAACGGAACGGATGTACGCGCGAGTGAAAAATAAAAATTCGTTGGCCTTTCTTCGCCTCCGTGAAATGGTTAACCAGCGAAGCTGAAACATGCAGCCCAGTGTTTACCACTGGGTTAATCGCGAGGGTTCACTAAAGAATTTCTCAATTATGAGGTTACACACACGTTCGGTTGCGACGAAGAGAACGACGTCACTGACGGTATGCCCTCAGTCCGCCGTTTGTCGCTTGCGTTCGATGCCTCGAGTTTGCTCGGCGGCGTGGTTAGCAGCATTCGCCCGCCATTGCTGCTTGCGATTCTTCAAAATTCGATTGCTTCAAAAGTAAATCTGTCCATCGCGTAAAACAATGAATGACTCATGCCCCTTAAAGCAATGGCTCATACCCCCGTAAACGCGGCCTCCTTATTACGACGACAGAAGAGAAATTCTACGCTGGAATGATGAGCGCTAACGCTGCCAGCTGTGCAAGATGACCAACGTGGGAGGAGTGGCACGAGCGCAACCCGAGGGGCGCTAACGAGCCAGCTGCGGAACAAGACGAAGATGCTCGAGCCAATGCTGATGACGATAGTTTTCTGTACACAGGCGATTTCGGCTAGCCGTATACGATTTCGCCTAGGCATATAAAACTTCGCTTTAAAGCAACTGAAGACAGTGCTGCCGTGCGGTGGCGAAGAGGACACCGACTCTTGGCCAAAACCCGTGAGTAGGTATGCCAAATGGTATGTACCTTAAGGTCATCATCATCATCGACACCGATTTGTGAGCGTCGACAGTGGCGCCTGAGAAAGCGTGGCCCGGGGCGTGTGCAGTGCACGAGGTTCGGCGTTCGAAGGCAGAGCTTCCTCGCTAGGCGTATGGCCCATAGGAGCTATCGCCGGCCACGTCACTACGCCTGCACCCGAATCGACGCTCTCACCAGCTGAGAGACCACCTCGTCGGTTTCTCCCGCTGGACAACTGGTCCAGGAGGGCTGGCGGTCCTGGCGGCCTTGCTGAACGAGCGTTCAGAAGAGCGGAACCGGGGCTAACCCTGCCGTCGGAAACCCGGGAACGCAAAGGCTTCCGTTCGTCGACCGTGGCGCAGGGCCACCTGAGCTTTACGCAGGCAGACGACAACGCCTGCCGTACGACCCTGCTGTCCGAATGCAGTGCCGCGACGTCTCCGACACAGCGACACCTGCTTCTACATGAACTGTACGCTGATTACATTTGACTAATTCACATCCTGTCCTCTAGAATGTACTTTAGGAACCATAGTGTGTGTGTGCTATTTCTATGTGTGTGTCTAGTACAAGTCTGATGTGTGTTTGCACTTCTGCGCACTGCCTCTAACTCTTTCTGGAGTGATCATGTATCCAATACCATCACAATTATCAATCTCATGAAAATTGATCCGACCAGTATAAACCCTTATCAACGTTTCTTGGTCGTTATCAACCTTATCGGGCTAGATCAGACCCTTATCATCCCTTTCGGTTGTCAACCATATCAGATTCGATCTGGCCCTTGTCAATTCTTATCGGTCCTGATCAACCTTATTGGACATGATCCGACTCTTGTCAATCTTTATGGGGCCCTTATTTCGCTCTTTAGCACCTTATCCATCCGCGTTGAACCATAATCAACCATGGTGAGACCCATACAACCCCTCATCACTCCTTATGATCTTTGTCAACCCATTGACTGCACATTTGTCTGTCCTGCGCGACGCGAAGAGCATGCGCCCTCAGAGATGGGTGGCATTTCCGTCGGTGAACGAACGCCCCGACGGAAGGCGCATACCGCGACCACCGAAACGGGATGAAGCGTGTTTGGCAATACATTTTCGCAGAATCGGAATTTTCTGATGTCTACAATGCGCCTAGTCGGCTCTATACGTGGCCCTAGTGATGGCTTTTATTCCACCATCACCAAGTCTTTCGAGAAAGCCTATATAGAAGAAACCGCTCTCCTTTGACAGTTGTTTTGTACCGCCGGTACAGCACATTCATATGGTTCAGATATATTCACCTCTTGGTAGCGTGGGTGTTTAGCCCAGAATCTCTGCTTGATAGCGCCGGGTCGTAGGTTCGACACTCGCTATTTTAGTGGCACGAGCAGCGAGTGACATTCTTGTTTCTTAAGCAGCGACTTCCGGTTTGCGCGAAATTAAAAAAAAAATGTTGTAAATTCAAAATAAATAATTAAAAATAAAAACTGTACGAAACTGATGGTTCTACTTATAGTTGATGATAGAAATGACATCAGAGCATATGTTTAGTTACAAATTCAGTTATTTAAGTGACAGTAATGATTAGGAAATGATTAGAGATCGCTAATTGCCGTACACCCATGTGCGCGGTGGTTTGGCTCCATGTGCGTGGCGGCTTTCCGCCACTTCCGTTCGCCATAGAAGTAGACGACGAGGACGCCGGGCCTAGTGCAGTGTATTGTAGTTTACATCGTTTGCATAAAAGATTCACCAGCATTCTTTGTGTCGTACTTCACTTTAATAACACAAAGTTAAAACAAACAGTACACCAGGGTACACTAACGCCGAGGTGCGAGTACCACTAGCAGACACCGAAGTCAAGGATTAGGGTCGTTTCTGTCTTTTTTTTCCTTTCAAATTTATTTTGTTTTATACATTTTTTTCTTGATAGCTATCCATCTTACATGACAGACGGACGGACGGTATTTGCTCGTTGATTAGGCGTAGAAATGGTTACGCATTAAAATTACGCACATCCCACGCTCTGTGAGAATCTATGTTATGCGAGGCATTTTGCAGGCACATGGCTGTCCAGCGTTGTTTGGGGTTCCGCAAAGCGTTTATCAGGTGGACCAATATCTCTCCGCAAATCGAGTGTTGTGTGTGTCGCGCGAGCGTACGCACGTATGATGACATCCGAACGACGAATATATTTATGCCATGTGCTCAACGTTAAAATCACGATGACATTTGTTCTCCGGCGAAGTAATGTTAAGGATGGTGAACTTGAGCCAATTATGAAGTCGGTATAGCGGTAGTTGCTACGGGGCTAAAGTACTGGGGAATGTGGGACGATCTCGAAGGGAGTGCAGTTTAACACAGCGCAACAAAGCTTCGAGCTTTCACCAGGAATGAAGACCGGAAAGTTGAACGGGACGCACGCGTCGAGCGTTTTAAAGAGTGGGCTGGAATGGGAACGAGTGAAGTATGCGGCCGATCGTTGCCTCATGCTTAGGGCACCGAACTGCTGTGCTGGAGGTCAGAGGTTCAATTCCACCGTCACTCACAAAATTATTTTCTGTTCATTAGAAGGATTAAAAGGACACGGGAACCTATCTACCTACTAGCGCAAAGTACCTAGAATGAGGCAAACAATGCTTGGCATTTTTTTCAAGCACCGCATGAAAACTTTGAGAGCTGGCACGCGGCATTGGCGATAAATGAAGATAAACCCACGCCATACTTGCAGGTACAATCTGGCGGAGCTGAACTTCAATGACGTTGTGTTCTACCGTTCCATGTACATCAACCACAGACCCTCGAAAATAATGGTCCACTGCAGTCCGTGTGGATTCACCGGGCCCTACACTCGCTTCATAGACGGCATTCCATTTACATTTGTACCGACAGTATTCCCCACAGAGGTCTTCGGCACGCCTTTTAAGGTAAGTGAATGTCGGAGTCTCGCTGAAGGACATAATAAGCAAGTGAGCGGATCGAATTATGATTTGTTCCCCATCTGAGCAGGGATCTGAATCTCAAACAGTACTATCCCTAGTGACTTGGGAAAGTGTGAATAGCCCACGAAATTCAAGCGCCCAACCTTGATACTACTGTCTTTTTGCGACGTAGTACACGGAAGATGAAACATCCAACTGTAGATTTCGTCTTTGACTTATATGTTTTCCATTTTTTCAGCTATTTATTTTAATGCTGCATCACATGCATTCTTTCAGGGTGTTATTCTGACAAGTATTTTTATATTGATTCTATTTTACTGATTTATTTCCATTTGTACGTTTGACAAGCTCAGCGGCTACGATTCGTATATTGCAATATGTGTCGTAAAGTAGTTAACTAAGAAGTTCATTAGTCAATTTTTGTTGATTAGTATAATATGTGTTTCGATTTCTCGTGCTACTCATGTCCGCCACCCAGCTCAACGATAAGAATTATGCTACCTGCCACAGGCGACTTTAACGCGACAGCGTTAAGGGCCCCGTGTCGCAGCAAATCCGGCGTCGGCGTGGATGCCGGCGTCCGTGGCGGAGGAAATCATCCCCAACCACACCGACCGCGCAGGCCCTCCACGTGGTGCATGGTTTTCGTGAACAAAAATGGAATTTCTCACAGTGAAATCCGTCAGAAAAACGGTAAAGTACGACTTAACCACAACCTACAGACATGGTGGCGTCGGATTGTAATTTGAATGTACGAGAAAACATAATTCTCTTACGAGGAAACTCAAACACAAACCCCTTTTCCGGCATTTCTACCATATTGCGAAAATCATATCCAGATGGCGCTCGCATCTTCGGCAGGTCAAATTGGGTCTTCGCCTGCCTAATGCGTTTTTGCAGTGGCGCACCGACCGGGGGGGGGGGGGGGGGGTTCGGGTGTTGTAACCCCCCTCCCCCCTGAGGCCGAGTTAACCCCCCCCCCCCCCCCCCCCCCAGCGCGTCCAGCCCCACCAGTCCGACGTGTACCTTCGGTGCTCTATTTACATTGTCATTACAATTGAGGAGGTGACTTGAGGTCGTATTATCCCGATTAACAAGTACACTCTATCACTGTCTTGTATTTATTCATTCACTCTTAAATTACTTTGAGTAAAACGCTGAAAAAATAGACGTCGTCATCATCCTTGGTGTCACTATTATTAGAATTATTAGGCAGTTTACTTGCTGTTGGATTCCTCTGGCTAAAGCAAGTAAATTGCATATCATGCAGAGTGCTTGCTTCCCCCCTCCCCCCCCCCCCCCCCACCACATAAATTCAACCCCCCCTGGCAGAGTCCCTGGGTGCGCTACTGCGTTTTGCACACGCGCGTGCGTCAGGGCATTTGTAAACAATGAATAAAATAATTTAAAAAGGTGCTAGGGCCTTCACATTTTAATATTACTTATATTGCTCCTGGAAAAGCGTCTTCCCAGCAATGCATTTCTGTTTAAAAGTGAAGCCGACTTTAAGGGGATCGGTTTAAGCTTGGTCTTTGTAAGCTGGCTTTACCATGTTCAGTGTTGCAGTGAAGTCCATTGAAAGAAAAATGCGATGCGAACGGGGGCCGATAACGCTATCGCGTTCCACTCTTAAAGGTGAAGCTTAAGCGTCCTCCATTTTTTTTTTAAAATTCCGCAAAGCCTAATTTTGAACACCCGGTATATACAGCGTCCTGGAAAAGTGCAGTTCTCGCGGATAATTGTTACCATCGTTTGGATCTCAAATTAAATGTGCCAATGTACGTGTCTGCTTAATAAAATTGTAGTACAATGAAGAAATGATATTTGCAAGTATTTAGGATTCTTGCTAAACACGCGTAGTAGATTTTCAAGGTTCGTCGGCTTTGCAGGAAATAATTATCAGCTGTGTAACGGGACGTACGCTGTGAACCGGCTCCCTACGATCGCAGGAGCGCGGGTTAAGATGATGAGGGCGTTGCTCAAAGCTTCATGCAGCTTGCATTGAAGATAAGCAAGGACTCATGTTCTTTATGTGCCGACCCATGCAGAATTTGCAAACATACCGCTAGCTTTTCGAAACACCAGCAGATTTACGCAACTTGAAGTAGACATGTGCCAGAAAGTCGCAAGTCTCGCCCGAAAGGCGAAGCATCGATTGCGATAGCAAATTAGTAGGGAGCTATAAGAAGCAAGGATAGTAGTTGAATGGGTCGTATAAAGTTGTAAACATTCGCTTACTAACTAAATAGAAAAGCGCCGTCACGCTGGCAGAGGTAAATATGAACTCACCTCGCGCGATGGCTCCGGAAACTCGCCTGAGTAAGTGAGAAATCGCGCTAGTAGCAGTGGCCAAATTGGCCTTTGCACTGTCTCGTCTCGCTTCAACGCGAGCTAAATGTCGAAATCAAAGCGCATACGAAACTACGGCACTCGGCGCATGTACTTTGTCTCCATCGCAGATCGCTTTGAAGATGAGGGCCGTGCGGGCGCGCACTTCGCCCACATCGCAGATCGCTTTCAAGATACGGCGCCCACGCGGCCGCGCAGTGAGCAGCAGCCGACTTTACAGCCGACAGAGCAGAAAGCACCCCCCTCCCTCTCCGTCGCTTCGCCCCGTGCCTCGCACGCGAAAGGAAGACCGCGCGCTTCCGGCCTGCCTTCCTCCCTCGCGTTCGCTACATTGAGCCGTGATTGCCGGCTCACCCTCGTACGCTTTAACTCGCACATACAGCGTACGGAGCACGGCGAGAATTTTATTGCCGCTGGACTTTATACGGAACCTCACGACGCCGCCAACAGTGACGCCAACGGCAGAATGTGCTTGGAGTGTCCGTATAATTGCAATTATATGGACTCTAATACACCGAATGCAGTGTTAGACAGGTGGCTCACAGCGTCACACTGACTGGTTCTTCACCGTCACCACCTCGTGCCGATATCATAGTGCTCGAAGAATTTGCACTGAAGTTTCTTGTTGCATGCTTTTTTTTTCTCATGAGCTTTTTTAAGGATGTTGATACTTTCACATTGTTCTTGACTTTGATACAGCTGTTGAACAATTGCTTCGCAAGTGTCATCGATTTCATGGTGTCAAACTTCCTTCTTTTAGGCCTACGCTGGCGTGTTCATATAGCATGCTGCGTGCATATATACTGCCATTCTGCTCCTTGAGTATTACCTAAATGTTGGCACTGGTCTTTTTTAGCGCAGCTCCTAGGCGCCCGTTCCTGCGCCGAGCGTCGGCGTTGCAATACCTCGTAGCCGAGCGAACGATTACAGCAAAGTATTAAAGCGAACGCGGAACCAAACTGCAGATGAAAGAAGTCCGCGCCAGGAGGAAAGTGGAAGAGGAGGCTAGAGTGAGAGCTGAGGCGGGAGCGGAGGAGGAGCGGCGGAGAGCTGGCCTGCGTATGCGCCGAGTTGCTCGGCGGCCACGATACGGTGGCTAGATGGGTAGGTGTGCCGACCGGCGCCTCTGGAGCGTAGTTCACCGCTAATCCGCGTCATGACGCAAAATTGGCGCTGCGGTCAGTAGAACGGTTCCGCAGCGCGCGTCGTCTGCTACAGGGGACAGGGGGCTGGCGGACTGGCGGCGAGCAAAAAAAAAAAAAAAAAAAAAAAATAGTTGTATGTCGTCTGTTCGTGTCAGTTTCAAAGGTGAAGAGCTCCGCATCTCTCGTACTGTTTGTAAGTTCCTAAGCGATGTGGAATGTTCCAGGTCGGAAAAATGACCGGCGAGATTAGCGGCGGCGTTGCTCCACCAATCAAGACCACCAAGGAGACCTACTGCTTCGCTCCGAACTGCAAGTCGGGCTCTAAATTTGTGACAAAGACAGCGGAATTGTTCCACTCTCTGGCAGCGGAAATGTTCACCCCGAGCTGCTCAATAGCTTGCTCAGTATCGGTACGGTGGCTAGATTGTATCGGCGACGTTAATGAGCAAGCGGTACACTGAAAAGCGTACGTCCATGAGCTCCTCGACATTGGAAATTTTCAAGCCGCACATGAGGTGCTCAGCGCCTGCGACATCGCGCACCGCTGCGCTGCTACAGGGAAAAGAAAAGTGATTCTAGGCTGATATTCTATATAGCAGGCGATGTAGCAAGAAAGTTCCTGCAAAGAACCAAGTGCTGCGATTGCTCAGGAATATTACTGAATTCAACAGATTGAGTATAGGTCAGGGCTGTTGCTCCCTTCTGAAGCACTAAAAAAACTGGTAGCATCGCTCGAAGACGCCTTCAAGCTGTGCTTCAGTTTAAATGAGTTACGAAGGAACAGTGTATCGCCGACTTTGCATCCTTTCTGCAGATGAATCCCTCGAATTTGATCGGCTGTAAGCGGCACAAGAAAGAGCTCACAAACGATGTTGGGAAGTTCTATTCAATTATACGCGTTTACTTTCTTGTCAAGGGCAATAACATGGCGCGCGAAAGCAACAGGGAGAAGAATCACCTGAAGTGGAGGCGTGTGCTGTGAATAATGTTATGATGTGGTGGACCAACGTTGCGGCCTTGCTGGCGCTAGGCTATTTATGTTGGTGCGTTTGCTGACTCAAGTTACGAGAGCGTTTCTTGTATTTTAAATATATCCACGAATTTAGCCCTAGACGTATTACTCTATTTTATTACAATGAAACAGTGAAACCATAGGCACTTACCAACACAATTCTTCTCGCACCAATTTAGATACCGTAACTGACGCAGCAATAAAACCAATAGCTGAATTTCTCGAAATTGAAACATTAGAACTCGCTAAATATCATGTAAACACGGTTCCACATACCGTATAAAACCATTGCAGTATTGTTTTATGCATCGAAAAAATACATTTACGTCTTTAATGCAATGGGCTGAAGCGCCGCGTTTGTATCAATAATATCAATAAGTGTGACCGATTGCCAAGCTAGAAAATTTACTTCAGCATTTCGTTTTTTCTGACTAGACGACAACAACAAGTTCCTCATTCTGGCTTGGCCTACACTGCTCAGAACGGTATTATAACGCGCACTTCAAAGATACAATCAGAGGCAAGCGCAGACACGCAGCTCGTCTACACAGCGCAGCCGCCGTTGCGCGCCGCTGAACCGTTCTACTGTCCGCAGCGCCAATTTTGCGTCATGATGCGGAGAAGTGGTGAACTACGCTCGGTCGGCACACCTACCCATCTAGCCACCGTAGCCACGAGTCCACGACATCTTCAGCCGCGTGGGCGATCTCATCTGCGTTTCCGAAGGGGGGAGGGCAGGGAGGCGTGAGGTGGGGAGGGCTACGCTCATCCGCAGCGTCAGCTGCTGAGGGCAGTCCACGGTACCAGCGTGTGTGACGGGAATCGGCGAACGGCTACGAGTAAGGCTCGATGTTTCGAGTATCGAGTAAGGCTCGATACTTCGCTCCGTTTGCAATAGGCCGCACGAGAAATATTGTCCGCGCCGGCTACGCTACTCACAGCGTTCTCTTCCTAATAAAAAAAAATGTCGCAGTTTCGCCCGAAAGGCGAAGCATCAATTGCGATAGCAAATTCGTAGAGAGCTATTCGGAGTAGGGATAGTAGTTTTATCGGCTGCATAAACTTGGACACATTCGCTTACTAACTGAATTAACAAGCGTGGTGTCAGCGCGCACAAGCAAACATGAATAGATCACACTGAATGACCGCAGACGACTGTCAAAACGCTGGCAGCAAGCGCAGCCGCCGCAACGGGCGAAGGTTCGTGCTTCGACGTTTCCGAAGCTTCAACGGAAACTGAGCAATGAATGGTGAATGCACAGCGCATACAAAGGTATGCGCTGCGTATGCGCTGTGCAAAGGTATGCGCTGCGCAGTGGAGATAACAGATGGTGCGGGCGACCGCCACAGCCGCGGGCAAAGTACGAGCGCAGTTGTTGGCAGAGTAGAAGATGCGCCCCCCCCCCCCACCTCCCTCCCGCGCTGCCTTCCCGCTTTCTTGCTTTCGTGTGGGAGATTGAGTGGCAAGTTCCCCTTACGCCCGGTTACAAGATACGCCTTTGGTGCCGGAGCACAGCGTCGCCTCGCTTCCCTCCCTCCCATACCCCGACGGCCTTTCGCGCGATGGTCGCGTTTGCTTTCCGCCGTGCGTTCGCTCTCCGTGATAGCGCGCGTCCCCCGCGCGCTTTCCATCGCGCATACGGCGCGCGGCGACGATTTTATTGCCCTTGGACTTTATACGGAGCCTCACGGCGACGGCAGAAAACCGGTTGAAATGTCCATATAATTGCTATCGCAATAAAACCGTGTAACTATATAATCGTAATACAAAGTATTGACACGCGAAATGAAAACACGTATACAGTTGTGCTCAAATTTCGCTTTAGGGAGTATCATAATCATCGGTTAAATTTGTTTGGCAGCCATCCCCTTTGTTTTGGTGCACTGTTTTGTGTCATATACTGAGTTGTACACCGGGATAGAAATGCAGCAAAAAAAGTCACAGGCCTGTGCGGCACACGCAGCACAGTCACAGCGTAAGCTGTTGAGCGGCGCAAGAGTAGCTCCAATTAGGGCACCACGCACAACAAGGTCTTTGCGGCAAAGTGTCTTCGACTCGATTTTGACGAGAACGAGAACGATCTGAACTGTCCGCGCGGCGTCGACGGCGAGCTGCGGCTTGTAATGCTCTCTGCACAGCTGCGGCTTGTAATGCTCTCTGCACAGCAGTCTGCTGAGCCCGATGATGCCTGGTTGTAGCCGCGCACGTAGCTCTACGATTCGCTTCTTCAGCAGCGGTTCGTACCTTGCGAGGAGACGCCATAACGTGTACCGAAGAGGTACCCAGAATACGTGGCGCACATCTAACATCGGGATAGCGTTGATTGCGCGCCTCGTCTGAATCGCATCGTGTCTGAATCGCATCTCGTTGCACGCGGTGGTTGCAGGCACGGTAATTTAATGCGCCACCATACTGGCGGAGGCACACGTCGTCTGCACCTGCGCGCCGGCCTGTAGGGCGCGTATAAAGGACATTTTTCTTCTGCCTGATAGCAAGCCCTTGCGTGGCTCAGTGGTAAAGTATCCGACTCCCACACAACGGGCCTGGGTTGGATCCCGGCGGAGAGCGGGTGCTTTTTTTCGCATTTCCGGCGATAGCGGTTACGGGGCGGCGGCGGCATCATCGCGACCAGAAACGGCTATTGGAATGAGCCCATAACAGCTTATGCTGTAAAAAAAACAGGCCTGCGTGGCACACGCAGCACAGTCACAGCGTAAGCTGGTGGAGCGGCTCAAGAGTAGCTCCAATTTGGGCACCACGCACAACAGGGTCTTCGCGGCAGTCTGTTCGCCTCGTTTTGACGAGAACGATCTAAACTGTCTGCCCGGTGTCGACGGCGAGCTGCTGCTATTAATGCTCTCTCCACAGCAGTCTGCTGAGCCCGATGAAGCCTTACAACTACAACTTACATATCGGGCGCACCGCGTTTGCAGGCACCTTAACTAGATGGCGCCACCATACTGGCAGGGGCTCCGCAGCTCGGGGGCGCATTAATTACGCGCCTCGTCTGAATCGCATATCGTCGTGTGCGCCTGCGGACGCTGCGTTTGCAGGCATCTTACCTAGATGGCGCCACCATACCGGCGGAGGCTCGAGTCCTATCACCCTGCGTTTGCTAAGTGTATTTTCCGCGGCCCGATAACAAGCGCTTGCGTGGCTCAGTGGTGGAGTATCCGGCTCCCATGCAGTGGGTGCGGGTTCGATCCCAGCGGGAATCGGGTATTTTTTCGCGTTTCCGGCGATAGCGGTTATGTGGCGGACGCCGGCGGCGGCATCATCGCGACCCTAAACGTCTATTGGAATGAGCCCAAAACAGCTTACGCTGTAAAAAAGAAAAAAAAGCTGGACTGCTACAGAAATGCTGAGCATCATATCTAACCGTGTTCATTCGCTTCCACATATTAAGAAAAGTGCTTGAAATGAAACACGCAAATCACTGCCTTTGCTGTCAATGTGCCCGTTACTCACAAAGATCTCGTCAATGAACCGCAAAAAACAGCAAAACAGGAGCTCACCATATTTCACGGATGTGTTGAAATGAACACTATGGTCGTCACCAGCGTACATGCGCCAGCTTGCATACCAATGAATGTGCGCAGTTTTCGCAGTTAGTAAATGTCGCAGAAATTGAACACTCAGTGCGTCATTGTGAAACCGTGGTATTGAGTAATATAGGTAATTTTCAACATGTGTATCGATAATATGGAATCCGTCAAATTATGTTGTCACAGGAATAGCAGGGAAGAAATTTATATTTAAAATTGTTCACGCAGCCTTTAAAATAACAAACGTGCGTGTCTTTAGTCTATAGCAATTCTGTTTGCCTTTTAGCCGCAGTGGCCTGAGCACTCCACGGACATTGTACGTCTTCGCGTGCTGCTGCGTTACGGGGGCATCTACCTCGACGCGGACGTCTTCGTGGTGCAGTCCCTCCGGCGGTTCCTGCGTTACGAGGCAACTGTTGCTTGTGTTGATGGTGGCTTTTTTGGCAACATGATAATGATCTCTCACAAGAACTCTCGCGTCATCCGCCTGTTCATGGACACTTACCGTGAGTGAGTGGCTGCAGAAATTACGAAAACAAAGGCTTTGTGCACTAGCTGAGCAGTGCATAGGGCGACAGTACGAACAGCAATTACGAGAACGAAGGCTTTGTGCGCTTATGAGCAGAGCATAAGGTGAAATGCCCGTAAAAGCAACAAGTGGTAACTTAAAGGGCTGCTCAACTTTTGGTTATACGAATTAGTTCATTTATAGCAAATACAGAAATACTTAAAATGCCGTGAGTCTATGATTTCAGGATGCGAGCGTCACTGTCATCATAAGCTTTCTCTCCACTTTCCCCCGCCTAGCCCCCGCAAGCGAAATTCCTTCCCTGCGTTCTTCCATACCGGAGCCGCTCTGTGTTCTTTCTTTTTTTTTCAATTATTATTATTATTATTATTACTTTTCTACTCGCGTTTTTGTTACGTGCGCACTTCTGGTGACAGTCTCGCGCGCGAGCTCTTGCGTTTGTCTCGTTTCACGCAGCTCGCGATTTTGCGCGCTCTGCACGAGAACACCTGATTAGCGGTACAAGTCAGTGCCACAGTCACGAGCACTGACTCCGACGCGAGCGGATCAAAGAGCGTGAGTTAGAACCCCGTAGAAAATGGCAGATGGTTTCGTTTCTTGCGCGCGCGACTGCACGACGTGGGAACAAGCAGACGAAACGGAAGCACGACAGCTTTGCTACGGCTCGGAGTTGAAACAAATACTCGCAGAAATTCGGCTTGTAGGTGTTATTGTTTCAAAACGTTTAATCGTCTATTGAAGCAACAGATCAAACAAATGGCTGATGTTGCCTTGAGTAATCCTCGAAGTCACGTGTCACTGTGAGTGACGTCTCATCACTAAAATTTACGCAGGCGCACTTGCGTGATTGACATCGACTTTTCGGCAGGGAGCGAGGCGCCCGCGAGGAGAAGAGCTCATGGCGTTTGGTTTGAAATTTAAGCTCTTTTCACAGCGCGTAGTGGTGTAATACTTTCCAGACACGATCATTAGCGCGTATTCTTTGCAACGCGCTTGTCAGCTGGAAGTGGCCAGAGCTTGTGAGGCGCCCTACAAAGCAGGCTTAACACAATATTAACGCGATAGCCCGTGTCGTAGAAAATCCGGCGTCGGCGCGGGTGTCGGCGTAAACGCTGGCATCCGTGACGGAGAAATTCACCCCGAACCATCACGGTCATACAGGCTCTCCGCGTGGCGCAAGGCGTTAGTGAACAAAAAAATGAATTTTTCAAAGTAAAATCCGTCAGAAAAATCATAAGTACGACTTAACCACAACTATACAGACATGATAGCGTCGGATTTTAATTTGAATGTACGAGAAAACATTATTCCGTTACGAGGAAACTCAAACACAAACCCCTTTTCCATCATTTCTACCATAACAGCGGCGCGCTCGGGTAGGTTACTTGCGAAAGCCCCATTCAGATGGCGCTCGCCTCCTCGGAGCAACAGCAATCAATAAAAAATAAAAATAAGGTCCCAGGGCCTTTATATTTTGTTATAAGACGGCTTATATAGCCCCAATAAAAATGTCTTCCCAGCAATGCCTTTGTGTTTAAAAGTGAAGCCTACTTTAAGGGGTTCGGTGTAAGCTCGGTCTCTGTAAACTGGCTTTCCCACGTTTGGGTTGCAGTGAAGCCTACTCATAAAGAAAAATGCGACGCGAACGGGTCCCGATAACGCTATCGCGTTATCGAAAGTTCGTCTAGCACAACGTTACACAAGGAGGGAGAAAGTAAAGAAAAATGCACTAACAATCAAATTTTATTCAAGGTGCTAACAAATACTGTCTAGAAAAACAAGGAATTAACTTGCTTGTGGTAGTAAGATATTCTATTTCTTTCACAGAGAAAGCAATTAACGGCATGTTGACGACGCAGTTGCCTCTCTTATGCATCACCACAGTCTTTAAAGGGACATTATAGGGGAAAAAAATTACACCATCTTCCCGAGGGGAACCATGGGCTGATGCGGAGCATCGCGGTCGTTATAACGGCGTTCACGCGATGTGATGGGCGGCGGGCTCGCGGTCGCGTGCAGCATCGGGAGCAGCCTCTCGTTGTTGACGTTTACACGCGGCTTCCCGTTCTCTAACTTCGGGTTCCGCCGCTCGCTTCTCGTTGAACTTCACGGTCCCGAACCTCAGGTTCTGCTGCTCGACGTTCTCGAACCGACGCTGCTTCACGTTGCCGAACCTCAGGTTCTGCTGCTCGACGTTCACGAACCAACGCGGCTTCCCGTTCTCGAAGGTCGGGTTCCGCCGCTCGCTTCGTACGTTTACGCTGAACTTCACGGTCCCGAACCTCAGGTTCTGCTGCTCGACGTTCACGAACCAACGCGGCTTCCCGTTCTCGAAGCTCAGGATCCGCTGCTCGACCTTGACGTTTCGAAGCGGCTTCGCGTTCTCGAAGTGTGGAATCCGCTGCTCGACGCTGACGTTTCGAAGCGGCTTCGCGTTGGCGAACTGAATCTGGATCCGCTGCGCGTCGCCGACGTTTACGTTCTGCGTCGCGAGCTCTTCTCTGCGTAGCCTTGTCTTCAGAGGTGCTCGCGGTTCTGTTAATGCACTGGCTGCTGCTGTTTGAAAATGTGCCAGACAGTTCATTGACAGATTCGTTGGCGTCCATTCAGCGCATCGGACGGCGCAGCGTGACTAAACCGAAGCAGCAACTAAGGCAGCAGCGCATGCACCGGGTTTATATAAGCAGCTGGCGCGGAGAGGAGGAGGAGAGAATGATGCGCGCATGCGCGCGCTATCGCACAGGTGGCGGATGAAGACACGGAGGGAGAAGCGCGTTATCTTGCATCGTGCGCGTTATCGAACAGATGGCGTGGAGAGGGGGAGAGCAGGAGAGAGGCGTTGTCGCACAGCTGGCGTGGAGAGAATGAGGAGAGGTGCGGACGGACGCCGACGCCAACGACGCCGCGGGACAAGCTGCCGCTATTGACGCTTTTCGCGGAGCAGTTTGCTCTAGAGGAACGAGATGGCGCTTTCGGCGGCGCACCATACGTTGCCTCAGCGAATGCGCACGAATACGAAACCATTACTGCGTCTACCCTCCTACTGTGCGATCAGCTGTCGAAAATGCAACTGGGTGTGCGCTAATGCACTGTGCCTAATTCATACTGCAAAATGTGTAACGATAAAGGGATGACGTGTGCGGTAGTTCGCTGCAAAAATAGTGATTCACTTATTAGAGTGTTTTAGCTGAGCGCTTGCTGTCCGCTCCGCTCAGACCGGCATATGCTAGCAAATGCCACACAACCGCTTAGCGGGAACGCTAATGCGCTTGCGCACAAGGCTGATACCGTCAGCGGAACGAAGACCGCATCCCTCGCTCCGCTACAAAGCCGATTGCGCGGAGCGCGACTGCGTGTCTACTTGGCCTCTTCGTCATTTTGCAGCCTAGTTGATAACGCATCGCTCGCGTCTCGGCAAGACGCGCTTATCAAATGAGAAATCTACGCAGTTCCCTGCAGTATCTCAGAGCGTGAAATCTGAGCGGAGCGGAGCGTGAGCGGCGCTCTGCTAAAACTGTCTATTAATGAATGGAATCAACCTGTGTCGCAGCTGCTGCATAAGGACTGCCTGTGTTGGCCCTTCGCGATGCACGGCTTTCCTCAAGGATAAAGAAATATAATTCATTCACCTGCGATGTATAGCTAACCTCCAAAGAAAGGACTTCAATTCCGGAACGTCGGCACTTGGGGTTTACACGCGGCGATAAAGAAATTATATTTCTTTATCCTTTAATATCAACCTGTGTCGCAGCTGCTGCATAAGGACTGCCTGTGTTGGCCCTTCGCGATGCACGGCTTTCCTCAAGGATAAAGAAATATAATTCATTCACCTGCGATGTATAGCTAACCTCCAAAGAAAGGACTTCAATTCCGGAACGTCGGCACTTGGGAGTGAGTACCGATCGTTACAAAATGAAGTAGTGCCACTTACTGGCATTGTAAGTTTCCCGCACCTTATCTACATTCTACACACATCCACCCTTACTCGCACGAAAACTTACGCCCACCCTATCGCCAACGTAAGTGAATAGGCGCACACTTGAATCAATGTGCTGGAGCATGAGTGGCGGCGACTACACCGACAAGACACGAATGCTAGAAGCTGAATGTTTCGTGACGGTCCACAGAGTAAGCGAGGGACTAGCGATAATCCGTCTTTGCTACGGGCTACCACAAAGTACAGAACATTTAAATTCCAAGTTTTGTGCGCAGCAAGAACAAATTTATCGCAGCACAGCATACGCGCGAGTGATTACGCTTAAATTAACAATCAGATAGTGGCTGCACCGAGGAACTTTACTGATTCAGAAATATGACAAGCCGCTGGTTCAAAATGTTTGCCAAATAAAGAACGCAGAGCACACTGATCCCGATTTAATTCATAAGCGGAAAGTTTGGACAGCTTGGAATACATTTCTAGCCCCGCTTTTAGTATAAGCACCGCATACGTTGCTCACGCCGTTTGGACAAGGCGTAATGAGCTCTGAAAGCACTTACATGTCCTCTAAAGCTGTGGCCAAAGTTTCGTGTCGTGCACGCAGTCACCGTCTACGATACGCGTCGAAACAGAGGTTTGCTGCGCCGCGCCGGCGTCACGCGCTTGCATTGTAAACGCGGAGGCAAGGAGGCGGCTGAGGCAAGCAATGGACGCGTCATCACGTGATCAAACATGGCAGCGACCACGGGAGCGTCGCGAAAAGGGTCAATAGACGGTTTCAGTGTTTATAAACAAACCTCGCTTGCCGCTGATTAGTTGCCCCATCGGAACTTCGGGCAGGAGAGCTAGAAGCACTTCCGGCTATGTTGTTTGAAGGCATGCGCGACGTATGGCCGGCGTGTCGATGTTTGCACTGCTTGGTGGAATCTGTGATGAGCTGATTCTACATCGTGAATATTGTCGAGATGACGAGCGACTACTTTAAGGCGCTTAGCACCGAAGCAAAAGATCGGTATCGCCAAAAACTGATGTTTAGAGGCAGAGAGGTGCCCGATCCGCTGGACGATGTCGTGCGATTTTCGTTTTCGCCGGGCTCCAAACACGTTCCCTCAGTTACAACCCCGGAGCAACAAGCGGAACATCTTAGTGAGGACGTGCAATGAACGCAGACTGTTGTCTTCAAGGCAGGTAATGGGACTGCCGAAAACTAGAAAAACTTTAATGGCACTTTTTTCTTCTTTCTGGGGTTTTACGTGCCAAAACCAGTTCTGATTATGAGGGTCGCCGTAGTGGAGTGTTCTGGATTAATTTGGACCACCTGGGGTTCTTTAACGTGCCCTAAAACACAAGCACACGGGCGTTTTTGCATTTCGCAATGGCACTTTTAGTGCTGCAAGATGGATCCGAAGTGGTAAGCTGTGCATGTGTACATGCACATGTTTTCTGCGTCATATGCCTTGTTTCTGCTTTTCAATATGCATTCACAAATAACTGTACATTCTCAAAAGTCGTTTAGTGCAAGAAGCCTAGGTCGACTGAAATGGGACTAACTGAAATGCTCACGAATTTACCACACTTATAACAAAATGAAACCTGTAGTGTTGGGCACGAGATTGCAATCCATAATTGGCCTCCGTTAATTCGTAAATGCTTTTAGAATGTGACCGTAACTTCCTGCATGCATGCACGGAAATCGCTAACCTTTCTGCGATTCTGCTCTGCGATACCGATACGAATGCTCACATGCCGCCGCGGTGGCTCAGCGGTTACGGTGCGCGGTTGCTGACTCGAAAGACGCCGTTTGGGCCCCGGCTGTCGCATTTCGATAGATGCGAAATGCTAGGGGTCCGCGTTCTGTGCGATGTCAGTGCACGTTAAAGAACCACAGGTGGTCGAAATTATCCGGAGCCCTTAACTGCGGCGTCCGTCATATAGCCCGAGTCGCTTTGGGACGTTAAACATGATAAAACAATGCGCACATGTACCTAGGTAGTAAAGCTGCAGAAGTGCACTTGTGCCCCAGATACGAAAAACATTAAAATAAACGGCGGCAGCATGGCACCCGCTAAACAATAATTTTAACTCGTGTTCGTAGCATGGCGATCCACGCCGAGGCAAGAAACTGGATGAGCGGGCAAACTCGGGGCGAGAGTCGAGCTGCTCTCGCGTGAGTTACACGACATACGGCCAGAACGATCGTGCAGTAGGACTTTATTATTCAGCATTATATCAGTCCGGCTACTCCACGTAGTAACGTACCTTGGATGAAGTGAGCAGAGCAAATCTGGGAGCTCTTGGTAGGCTCCCAGATTTGAAAAAAAAAAAAAAAAACCGTCGAGGAGTAAATGTAATAAAAACAGTCGATGCTCCAAGAGCTACTCGCCGTCACAAAACACACTGAATGCGACAAGTCACACTTATATCGATATACCCGAAAAATAACACAGAATATGCGCAGGACGAGCGCGCGAGCGAACAAATACCACTAAAAACGAGCAAAAGGAGCGGCTGCCGGAAGTTTCCTAGGGGCGCCGGATGCCGGCGCACAGCGTTGCCAGAGCGCGGTGGCGCTGGATGAACTCCGCATCTAAAATGATTTCCGCTGTATCAGTAGATTACCATTCCACAATACCGAAAACACCACTCTAACTGCGGGAAGCCGCTTGATAAGCCAGAAAGAAACGAAAAACACAGAAGGCGAGTGGCGACGCCACCTTAGAGTTCCCGCACCAGCTCATGGATTTTTACAGCGTCTTCTGGTCCCAGTTAATTCTTTACTGGTAATGATTGACTGCATTGTGTTCTAAGGGAGCCCAAGACTGAATATGGCAAGTTTCACGAACCTTTACTGAGCCAACGTGGCCAAAATACGAAAAATTACTTTAGAAGTCGTGACATCACACTGAAGTGCTGACGTGCGGGTTGGGCGCGCGAAATTAAAATAAATTAACTTTGAGCTTCATTTTCTCTTCTAATAGTTGACCTCTTGCAGTGTAATTAACGAGAGCAGAGTTTTCGAAGAATACTTTATCAGTATAAATTGATTTATTGGTTTGCTTTAGTGTCCCTTTAGGCATTACACATGCCTCTGTTGGACTCTTTTAAATGCTAAGCATAATACGGCTACTCACACAAGGGTTCGGAGCTGGTGCTTTCCATCAGCCTCAAAAAAAAAAACCACTAGCATGCCCAGAGTCGCTGAAAATTTGCACAATATATAAAATATGCGCCATGAGGCATGCAAGTGGCAAGTTTTACGCTCGAAAGTGTTCTGTAATTTTCTCGAACGAAATAAACTCACATTACAATTGACTTTAGGTGAGGAGGGTGCCACCTAGGAGCGATACATGGGTGCAGAGGCATAATATAGGTGTTCCTACGGTAGCACATAGAATACACCTTCTGGGATGCAGGGGAATACCACCTTGATGCGCTCTCCCTTAGCGATGTTCTCGAGCTTATGTCTTTGGACGCATGGAACCCCTGCAACAGCTGACCTCGACGTCTCGACAATGTTCCACACATACGAATGTTTGCGCCTACCCTTCAGCTTCGGAAGCACGTTTCCGCTGATCAATATAGAGCCAGTATTTCAAGGTATTTTTACTTGCGTTTGAAAAGTCTGCGTCATTTGTCGACATTGTGTCTTTTGTAGGGGTTTACATGCAATATACAAGTGCTGAGTTGCACAAGTTTTCCTTCTGTTTTTCTAGAAATTTAATTGTATACTTCACAGTCTAAGTTACGGCAGCTCTTCGACAAAATTCAATTGCTTGTGAGTAACGCTATCATTTTGTTTGTCATGCCTCGGTAACGTCATGCAGTCCAAACCTGCTGAAATGATATGAGGATATGAGGATAAGCTCCGGAATATAAAATGCTTTACTTGACTATACACCTTTGTTTTCCTTATTTAAATGTAACAATGCGCGTCAAAATTATTGCTATTGAGACCTACTATCAAGGCCTATGGCTATTGATGACAGTTGGCGATATCAATGTGCGACTAAGATCAGTTTTTGTATAAGCTAACGGATTAACGCCGCCATAGTTTACATTTGTGATGCTAAATAACAAAATGCAATCCACAATACCTGCTCACTCGTTCAATTGCAGAATATGTGACACCACACTGTATTCGTATAGGTCATTTTCAGGCACAGTAATCCTTCCTACTTGATGGCACTAAGAAATAAAATACTTCAAAAACAGCTAAATTACTCCAACGTCATCTTAGCTTCTGTTTGTGCATTAGGCAATTAACCCTTACAAGTGCAGCTTATAATTCTCGCTTCTTGTACTTATCATCGGCCCGCTTAGCCACTATGACACTAAATTGTCAGTACTAGGAAGTCACCTGTCGATGGTGCCTACTCTGAAGCTCTTCGTAGGTACATATCACTGAAGCAGTCGACTGAGGATCGCCGGTCATCCGTCCTAATCGTTACCGCACCTGTTCAACTTATTTTCTTCCTATTGACGTGAACAAAAAGGAGCTGCTGAAATTTGGTGTCCTATAAATACAGCATTCGCTTTAATTCTGAAACCGTTACCATGAACAAATCTGTCATTGCTTTGTCTCTTACTGTTGTCTTGCTGAAGGTGTACTGAAGTGACGAAATTGCTTACAAGCAATTACAAATGCAATAGATGTTAACAAAAAATGAGATGGACTGATGCGCCAGGAAATTATTAGGCATTGGATGTTTTAGGCGGAGGCGGAAATGGCGTAATCTGAGGTCAGACTTGATCCAGTTTTCTGCGTAATTGCTTTAAATACAATATTCATGTGCAGCACACACAAAATGCATGCCAGTATGCTTTGGCGGTATATAAAATGGGACAAAGTGATCAAGCTAGTTTATTTCCAGCTATTGGATAGATAATGTTGGAACAGCAGGAAAAGATTGGATATAATTACTAATTACCAGGAAGTGAATCTTATACTAGTTCAATTAGATTTAAATTAGAATTTCATTTTACTTTAATTCGTATAAAATTGACAACGTAAAACCACAGAACTGTGGTTTTACGTTCCATAACCACGGTATGATTATGAGGCACTCCGTAGTGGTTGACTCCAGGTTAATTTTGACCTCCTGGGGTTCTTTAACGTTCACGCAGTGCACGGTCCACGGGTGATTTTGCCTTTCGCCTTCATCGAAATGCGGACTCCGTGGCCGTGATTCGATCCCGAAATTTTCTACTACCTGCTTCGCCGGTAATAGGTACAAGAGGCATCAATTCTTCCTGCCGGTTAGGTGCTAAGGTTACCATTTTGACATTTATATGCTGTTGTTTGAAACGAAAACCCCATCAAAGCGAAATAGAATAAATAACACGCTGTCTGCTGGAATATATACTATACTTTTGAACAAAAAGCAGTTTTTTTTTTACTTACACGAACGGTGTAATTATGATCAGCTCAAAAGAAAAGTCTGGGGCCTTGTCTATCCTGGCATCATAATTACGTCTTCTGCTTCAATTTCCCATTTATTTCCATTTCTCCCAACTTTCCCATTTTACTGCTTAAAAGTACAGCAGAGCCACATTACCCCATTATTTCAGGAAAAGACTGGCCCTGCTCGTTGCAAATTTTGGTGATTCAAGTGAATATAACAGGAAAAAAAGAGTTGTATACCTTAATAGCTTTTTACACATTCGATAGCGTTATGACAAACAAGTTGTTCCCTTTAGAGTACTGTCGGATCAGCTTACGGTTTGTGGTAATATTTGTCTTCTTTGCAACAAAATTAAGCTAAGTCAGCCAGTTTGCCTCAATAGAACGCAGAATTGTGTCATCAAGAGTTACACACATAATAGCTATTGCAGTGGCTCGGCGACACTGTTTAACGTGACTAGCGGCAAATTGCCTTGGCATTGTTCTCTGCGCGAGTAAGGACCACTTCGCACCAGAATATTGGTGCTGAACTGGTTGGCCGTGAGCTTGTTAATAGCACACATGTCATTGTAGTGGCTGCAGGCTACTAGGTTACTGAATTCTTTTTTTTTGTTTCCTCGCGACGTCTCCAATGACGGCGCTTGAACCCAGGTTCAATGCATCCGAGTGGGACTACAACTCTGCTGAAGTGCCTACCACACAACTGGTCGACAAGCGGCCGCACCTGTTCCAGCGCATGTACCACGGCTTCGAGACCCACATGCTTCCCGCCGTCTACTTGCCCCACTTTATCCCCGACTGGCGCAACGCCTACGCCCTGCACACCTTAGTCAACCACCGCGGTGCTGACGAAGGCGACCCACTGTTTGGCGTAGCGCTCAATGAGACAAACATCAGGGACTACGATACCGCCATGGGACAGATGGCTCGCTCGGTGCTCTTCGGCACCTCTGACTTCGTCGCTCCCGGTGCTCCCGTACTGAATGTTTCTGAACTCGCTGCCAGGAAGGACCGCGGCGAAGACCTTACACGGATGGGAACCGGGAGCTCGAGACCCTTCTATTACCCGAATTAGTTTCCAGTTGGCTACGTGTGCTCTCGCCAGCGCGGCTGACGCAAGTTTCTTTGACGCCTTTGCCCGGGAACAATGATGCATTGTTGACAAGGAGCCATCAGTTTTGCTCAAAAAGGAACGATCGCCCGAAGCTGCGTGCAATTTTCAACTCACGTAAAGCAATAAATAAGGCTGTTTATCTCGATCTTGATTTATCGCAAAAGTGACGCTATATTTGATGCGACCTTCCATTTCAATAGAGAGTTCTAGAATAGGGGCCCCAAACGTTTTGGGGCCCCCAAAAAATAGCGTCGACGCCACTGCGCATGCGCGAGACGCAAACTGCGTTTCGGTTTTGCGTCGGGCACGCTATTTCACCGATTTAGCGGGAGCCTCAATAGTGACCCCAAAAGCTTTGCGTCAACAAACATGGCGGCGCCCATTGAAGCGACGGCTCTCACCGAGCACCAAACTAGGCTCGATTCGTGGTAACGCGTGCAGTTCGTAAGCTAGGAGAAGTGACTGCGGTTATCGCTTTCTCTCAACTAACGTGTGTAATGAAGATTGATTCATTAGACGCCACTTATTCGGAATTCGATTGTCAATTTCATGCTTCGTAGGCCTAACATGGATTAGCTTGGCTCGTGAAGGCACGTAAAGTTGGTTACTCAAAATTAAGCACAAGAAATCGCTTGATGTTATTAGAATAACCTCTAAAATGTTATTAAACGCAAAAGCGCGAAAGTCAAAATTACTCTTCTTATCATAAAATGGTATAGTTTATCTTAATATTTCTAATAGTTTCTCTTTGACACCGTAGTGGTGCTGCAAGCTCAAGACGCCATTCGGAAACGCAAAGCCCTATTCGAAAACTCTTCACTGAAAACGCTAACAGCCGCAAAGCTCTTCGGACACCAAACTCTTGGGGCCCCTATTCTAAAACTCTTTATTTTTAAGGAGGAATACTTTTCAAATTTTTGTGTGACTTAAACCTACTCATGATTTTTATCCATTTTAGCGACATTTACCCATTTTTGTTTTCTGTGTGAATTTTTTTATTGCGATAGAAATTATATGGACACTCAAAGAGGATTTCTGCCGTTGGCGTCGCCGTCGCCGTGAGGTTCCTATGACGTCAACGGCGATGAAATTGTCGCCGCGCGCCGGACTCTGTATGTGCGAATGAAAGGGCGCGAGGGACGCGCGCTATCACGGGGAGCGAACGCACGGCGGAGAACAAACGCACGTGCTCCCTGAATGGCTGCAGAATTAAGCGTCTCTTTTCTCCTTTATAATCACCATATATATATATATATATATATATATATATATATATAGCAAACGCGACTTCTTCCGTCGCGCGAAAGGCCGTGGGGGGACGGGAGGTAGGGAGGGAGGGGAGGCGACGTTTAGCTGCGGCACCAAATGCGTATTTATATAAAAATGTCAGTTTCGCCCTAAGGGCGAAGCAATGAATGCTATAGCAACACAGCAATGTCATACGAAGTAAGTTGAGCGGCTTTGGTAGCAATATGAATTGTAGTAAACATGAGCTGATTAAGTAAGCAGGTGTGCTGCGGCGTAAGTAGACCGACATGAAGAGAGACTCGATGACCACGAGAAGGCGCGTGTGAAACGGTGGTGTTGATGAGAAGCGCTTCCCGTGGGCAGCGCGTGCGAAGGGACACACCTGTAGCGCTGCACTGCCGATCCGGGCAGCATTGCATGTGTAGCGTGCGTTGGAAAATGTGGCCCGACTATTACTAACTGAACGAACAAGCGTGGTGTGAGCGCGCACAAACAAACACGAATAGATCACACTGAATGACTGCAGACAACGACTGTCAAAACGCTGGCAGCAAGCATACGCCGCAGCGGGCGAAGGTACGTGCGGTCTATCGCTTCAACGGAAACTGAGCGGCGAATGCACGGCGCACAAAGGTCAGAGCCGTGTGCAGATAAGAGACGGTGCGAGCGAGCGACGAGCGCGGTTGTTGGCAGTGTAGAAGTGCCCCCCCCCCCCCCCCCCCCCCCGCTCCCTCCGGCGCTAGCTTCCTGCTTCCTTGTTAACGCGTGGGAGATGAGTGCGTTCGCTCTCCGTGATAGCGCGCGTCGCCGCACGCTTCCGCTCGGGCATACGGCGCGCGGTGAAGATTTCATCTATAGGGAACCTCACGGTGACGGCGACGACGACGGCGACGCCGACGGCAGAAATCCGGTTGAAGTGTCCATATAATTGCTGTCGCAATAAAACGTTGCGAGGCGAGAAGGTGGTAAAGACTTCCGACGCAGCTCGACGAGTCTCCCCTTCTGATCTCGTCGAAAACCTCCGAGCCGCCCCCAGAGACCCTGGCAACAGTCACCAACGCCGCGCGCGTTCGGTGCGAACGCGGGCAAAACGGTGACGGCGCCGACAACAGTTCTGGGCGTTGATGGTGCTGCTGCATGTGCAAGTTTATACAGCTGATAAATCTACTATCCTTACTCCGTATATCTCTCTAGTAAGTTTCTGTCGCAATTGATGCTTCGCCTGTCGGGTGAAACTGCGACATTTTTTTAGTGACCATATAACTCTTGTCTCGTCGAGCAATGGGAAATATTTTCGCCAGACCGAACGAAAAGTCTGTTTAAGAATAAAATTGCTTAAAAGATGTAAAACGTTTATTTTAGTCCATTTTATTGCATTCAGTGTTGATCACCTGCTTTATGAAATCAGTAATGACAAAGGCACCGACACTTAATTCAACTATTTTATTTAATATGCTCCGAAAGCTTCCTGCAGCATTGATGCTTCGTGGGTGTACGGCAGAAGCGAGTCCTTTCTCGTGTTTGCCCGACCGTTGCGCGCACGCGTGAATTGCGCGAGAGACATGCGGACACTTATACTTCTCGAAATTTGTTACAAAGGAGGAGGGCACGCTTTGCTCTATTTGTCCCTAGCCGAGCCACACTACGTGGAAGCCGATAAGTACTCTGGTGTAAGCTAAATCGCCGTTTGACTTTCATTGGCCGTGCCAAAGCGCTCGGCTCGTGGCTGCGAGGTCCTCAGTGCAAATTACGTGCTTGATAAACTTTGCTTTTTTATGTTTCGGCATTACGATATCATTTCCCCCTTTGAATTCTGCAGTAGATGTCCGTTTCCTATGTTTCACTAAGTGGCCTGACGCGGAGGGTTCGTACAAAAGGGAGCGAAGCGACCAGGCACAAACGGGGGGGGGGGGGGGGGGGAATAGTGGTTATGTACATGCCGCTTTAGCGGCCGCGCAAACCAATGACTAATGTAACGTTGTTCCTGCGAATTCGTTTAGTGTTAAATATGCAACTCCAGCTTATACTGACTGGGCGGCGCATGCGCAGAGAGTGCTCATGTGGCACGTACACTATACCCGTTGCCGATGAGCGCGCCACTTGCCGAGCGCCGACGTCGCACCGCGAAGCGGCCAACGTTATGTTACGTGCTGCCCCAGTGGCACGGACCAATCACTGGCGAGAAGAAACTGACGCTTCGACATTACGGTTTCTTCATCGGCCGCTATGATCCCGTTTGGATGCAAGTTTACGTGGCCGATGAAGCAAAGCGCGTCGTCCTCCTCAGTACCAAGGCAAAGGCACATTTTGAGTCGCAAGGTAGGCCAGGATTCCCCACAGAATGTCCCCCAGGCACGTAGCCAGGGGGGGGAGGGGGGTCTGATGGGGCTTCAGCCCCCCCCCCCCCCCCCCCCCGAAATTGTTTCGTTCTATCGTGCACCGCCGACCAAAACAACCACCGGCGCCGGGAATCATTGTGGATTTCGTCTACAATGTCTTTTTGGCGCTCGAAAAGACATTTTGGCGCGCAAATTGCGAACTCGGGCTGGATTTCGTGGCAACGCCCATGTACCTGGAGTCACATAACGTAAGGAGAGGAGCCCCAGCCGAGCACAAAGTTTCAACGGCTTTTCGATAGCGAGCGGGCGCGTCGCGGCATCTTGCAGCGGCCCCGGAATCTACGGAGCGCATGGATTTCAATTCCGAAACTTGATGGGTATGAAGTTCTCATAAACTTTTGACGCGAAAGGTGCACTGATACTTCCAAAGGCGTGCTTCTGATTTTTAATTCTGGAACTTTGTGGGTTTAATGTTCTTATAAACTTGGGCCAATGCGCACTCGAACGCGCGTATCTAAGCCGTTCTAGAAATGGAAGCACGCGCTCGCAATTTTCCACACACACGAAAATATTAAATATCACCGTGACTGTCAGCTGCCAGCTGACAATATGATAATTTTCTCCAAACATTTTCAGGAAGCGCGCCCAATGTGATCGATCAGCTGGGCCAGGGCAAGCAAATTAAAATAAGAGAAAACAGAAGAAATTTCACGGCCTATTAAATTTGAGACAGTTCTTTTTTGTGGGTGGCAAGGTCTGGCTCCCTGTGGCGATAGGGACACTGGTTCTATGGATTTAAGCAAAGCCCCCGCTGTAAATACTGGTATTTCCAGAGCGCTTCTTCGCATGCGAGCTGATTGTGGACATACACACCTGAAGAACCATTTGGAAAGTTGCCCCAGTAATGCCTCGTACTTAAACCAGATGTACAAAACCAAATTATAGGAATTTGTGGTGAAATTATCAAAGAAAGCCTACATGCAAAAATGAACACTGCAGGCTGCTTCTCCGTACTTGCTGAAGAAACGACGGATATTGCTGGATTCGAACAACTTACTGTTTGTGAAAGGTACCTAAACAAAGACGTCAATGATATCGAATGAAGAAAGGAAGGAAGGAAAGAAAATAAGAGGTGAAAGGCAGAGCTAGAGGTTAACCAGGTTAAGTGTCCGGTTGGCTACTCTGCACCGGGGGAATGGGGTAAGGGCAGAAAAAATTAGAAAACAAGAGAAGATTGAAAAGAAAAGAAAAAGAAACGTATCAGTCCCGCACATTCTATAGTTTTTCACTAAGTCCTGCTTATTTTAAAAAGCGTACGAGCGCTTTTAAAGCAGTTCGTTCTGACGTCGGCTGGGACCAGGTACCAAGAATTCTGGCTTCCGTAAGGGGACGGCTGTCTACCTTGTCGAGCGTGGTGGTGAGGAAACGATATCGAAGAAGTGTGTTTAGGTTTTAGCACAGGAATAGATGCCCTCTCTCACTGAGACTGCAGGCTATAAGTACATGTATACAAACTGCTGCAGATTCTAGTCACCCTTCCAGTGCCACTGCCAGCGCAGAGAGAACTTCAAACATGAGATTACTAAAAAACCACTTGCGCTCTACAATGTCTGAGAAACGCATGGTTATGCTGGCGCTTCTATACACCCACAGAGACGTCGCCATCAACGTGTCCGAAATTTCTGAACGCTTCTCTAAACTTCCCCGCCGAGTGAAGTTTATCGTTTAGATAGCCAAGCAGCAAAAATCAATGCATGTAAAATATCTGTTCCTTCACGTTCCTATATAATCTCATCATTATGAAAACGTTCATTAGCTTTTAAAACCACAGAAAATTTCACCATTTATTGTAACAGCATGGTTACCAAAATTATCATGCGAATACAAAAATTACGGGGACATCAATAACCAATTTTGACCGACTTTGCTCATTGAAAGCTTGGCACACGCGGCGTTTCCCAAAAACGCACTCGGATGTTGGGTAAATCAACTTGCAGCATCATCTGTGGCTTTCGTTTGTCCTTTTCGTTCCTTTTTAGCTACACGCTTTTAATTCTTTTTTGAAACGAAGCAATACCCTTCTTTAATTTTGGATGCAGAATAATCGTTGCCGCTGTGCAGGCAGTTAAAATACGCATTTTCGTATTGATTTCTGCATTCCTTTTCTATTATTCTAGCCACATTGTGCTGCCGCGACCGCAGCATGGCCCAAATGCATATCATGAATTCTGTTATCATAGTTTTGTTCCTGCCTGGATCGTCTGTCTTTATACTCGTATGTGTGAAGTTTACTATCTGTGACTGCGCAACATGCTTATTTGTCTTGATTGACGCATTATATACACTGAGGGTTCCTTAGATAAGTAGATTCATTGCAGATTTATTCGTATATTTAAATATCTTGTTGCGAGGTTTTGTGTATACAAGCAGCGAACTCGGTTTCCAGCGACACTTTCTTGCCCTTTATCTTCGCATTTGTATATTGCATTCTATCTTCGCATTTCTAATGAATATTTTGCAGAACTCCTGCTTTTTACATGTACTCACTGTTGCGACTTTAATTTCGGTGCAATTACAATATACGACCGGTAACAGCTGCTCCTGCGCAGTCCATTGCAAGGAAGGACAGCATCATTGAGGTTTTTCCCTGGCCTTTGCATATGTACAAAAATGTAGACAAGGTTGTTGAATAACAAAGGTTCATCAAAATATTTGTGCTCAACTTGTTCATTTTATGGCATTTACGTTTGTCATATCAGCTGCATGTACTCCTTTGCTCGTTTGGAACTGATAGAGTTCTAAAGTTGGCGTGGTATTTTCTTTACTTACTAAATAGACAAAAAGAAAAACGCAGAAGCATTGATATCAGCTATTTCTGCCACAATTTTTGGGACATACGAACGTATTCTTTTATGAAAAATACATATTTTACTTGTCTTCACAGTGCGTAGCATTAAATAATTCGTTTACAGCGTCTAATATACAATGGCATTGGCAATGGCAACGCAGTTATTATTCATGTATTTGATGCCTCGACAACTTCTATAAGGAGGAGGCCACGCTGCAACTTGAGCCCCCCCCGAACAAAATTTCTGGCTACGCCACTGATGCCCCCCTATTTGTCTCTGGGGACTTTTCCGGTGGCTCTCGTGCAGGAATATGGAACGCCAGTCTTAGGATAGGCTTGTCTTAATTATGGTTCGACTTGATCTTCCTTCCTCCACAGCCGCTTATCTGGCCGAGTCTTGCAGCCACCACTGAGTCAAACTTGTCAGTGTAATACTTTCATAGCAACTTTCAAAGTGCGCCTATAGCAGGTTCACCAACACGTAATCAGACATTAATATACGGTTGACACTTGGGTGAAAAGTACGAATGATTGATATAAACTGCTCAACAATGTGGAGCACAATGTTAAGGGAGAGTACTGAGGAGCACTGACTTACAGCTGAGTTAATTAAAAAAACGGAAAAGCCTTATATGGTGTAGAGAGAGTGTCCTGTTGTTATGACGCTTCCAGATGCAAGCATAAGTAAACAACATGATTCAACTTTATTTCAGCACTTCCTCTCAGTCCGTGTTGGCCGCCTCCGCCTCGTCTTCGGTGCGGACGTAGCTGTCGTCATCGTTAGTTCCTGTCTGGAGACATCTGGGCGACAGCTGCTGCATTCATGGAAACTGTCTTGCAATGGCCAAGATGGCGACCCTAGACAATACTTAGACAAGCACAAAAAGCTGCTAAGCTGCAGCTTGAGTGTGTGCTTGCCCCTTGGCAGAAACAAGAGGCACATAACAATGCATTTGACGGCCAGTTTATTTTTTTACTCATTTCACTAGTATTGCGCGGGGATCATACGTGCTTATTGTCTGGCTGGTTAGTTGAAAGGTGTGTAACGCACCCCTCTCTCCACCTCCTGATATGGAATGGCTCAGTGGTCCTATACGCCCTATGAATCTTCTCTCTTTTGAAATAATTACTGGCCTTCACGAAATGCGGCGTCGAGAATACATCTGCCAGCACCCGCTGTGGGTGCGAGCCCGCAAGAAAACGCGAAGTGGTAAAAAGCTGCGTTACGCGCTCCTTATATACCACACAAAACGAAATGTGCGAGCAATGCCTGCTTGCGCGGGCCATAAGAGGGTGTAAATTATTGGTCTGTAATAAGTGAACAAAACATAAAGCGGCAGTGTTCCATAACATAGCAATTGTGTTCATGTTATAATATGCAGCGTCTAGAAATAAAACTGAAGTGCAAGAAGGAGTCGCAGAAATTTCATTGCACGTCGTGCGGTTTGAAAACATTTCAAATAATGTGGCGTTGTAAATCCCAGCAGATTCACAAATATTTGCCCTTACTTACTTATTTATTTATTCTTATTGTACTTTTTGACGGTCTTACAACCTGCTACAGTTAGGACGGTTCTTAACCGCAGCACCAATTCATTTCTCTTATTTACATGTATATTTATGGTAATTTTGCGCGAGCTGTTCTTTACCAATTTACTATTATACCCAGTCTACCTTTTTTCTAACTTCTGTAATCATTTATTTGTGTGCTTTTTTATTTTGTAAAGAACTTCTACCAGTATGTGTATGCGTCTATGTTTCACCTGGTTCCCTTCTTCGATGTGCTCCCCCCCACCCCTTTTATTTCTCCTTTTTTCAAATTCCGGAAAGCTTATATGAATCATGCTGTCTTATAATACAAATCACTCTTCATTGGTAGCGTCCACATCTGTGCATAAATTCACTTCCATTCCCAGGATCTTCTCTGTTTGAAAGAATATAACAGCAGTACCCCATTGCTCCCTTCTTCTATCATAACTCCAACCTCCCTATGTCCATCCCCCTTTCATTTCCAGTTGTATTTTCAGTACTGCCCCACATCATGCACCGGCCTACTTTCCGCCTCCTGCCTCATTGAAGCTTGAGGACAGCGAGGTGCGCGTACCTATAGAGACACTGCTGAGGAAAACAGTTGTCCTGACGAAAACAAGCTTCATTGTCGAAACGGTGGCTGTTCAGCGACATTTCTAGTTCGACTGCTGCTCATCAATATGTGCTAGTTTAAAGGAATACACAGTTTGCAAATATGTCGCAAATTCGGCCAGGATAGACAAATTCTCCTACGGTGCAGCCAATACACCAATCATCATGATATCATCATCATCATCATCATCATCATCATCATCATCATCATCATCATCATCATCAGCCTATATTTTATGTCCTCTGCAGGACGAAGGCCTCTCTCTGCGATCTCCAATTACCCCTGTCTTGCGCTAGCGTATTCCAACTTGCGCCTGCAAATTTCCTAACTTCATCATCCCATCTGGTTTTCTGCCGTCCTCGACTGCGCTTCCCTTCTCTTGGTATCCATTCTGTAACCCTAATGGTCCACCGGTTATCCATCCTACGTATTACATGGCCTGCCCAGCTCCAATTCTTCCGCTTAATGTGAACTAGAATATCGGCTATCCCCGTTTGTTCTCTGATCCACACCGCTCTCTTCCTGTCTCTTAACGTTAGTCCTAAGATTTTTCGTTCCATCGCTCTTTGTGCGGTCCTTAACTTGTTCTCGAGCTTCTTTGTTAACCTCCAAGTTTCTGCCCCATATGTTAGCACCGGTAGAATGCAATGATTGTACACTTTTCTTTTCAACGACAGTGGTAAGCTCCCAGTCATGATTTGGTAATGCCTGCCGTATGCACTCCGACCCAATTTTATTCTTCTGTAAATTTCTTTCTCGTGATCAGGGTCCCCTGTGAGTAATTGACCTAGATAAACGTACTTCTTTACAGACTCTAGAGGCTGACTGGTGATCCTGAATTCTTGTTTCTTTGCCAGGCTATTGAACTTTGTCTTCTTTGTCTTCTGCATATTCATCTTCAACCCAATTCTTACACTTACAATTCTTACACAAACATAGTCTAAGGATCCTTGAGAAAATTGTGGAAATAACAGCAGACCAGCACTATACCTCCAGAATTTTGGATACAATATTGTGACCCTTATCGCCAAGAAAAAGGTTGTACGCCGAGAAGGAATGCTCTACGACGACAGATGTTATTGGAACGTAAATGGCAAACCAGTTCTGCGGAATTGCACAAGGTGCAGGACGGGTCATGATACGAAAAATTCTCATCCACCCAAATGCACCACAAAACCACGAATGCCTTACGAGTTTCCTTTGTGGCTTCGTGCGACATTCGGGTAGATGAAAATTTTTCCTTTCATGAACCCCTTCCCCTTGCGAGAGTCCGCCGAACTGATTCGCCATTATCAATGTCTCTGCGCTTCGCTTTCGCGCTTCGATCTGCTAGCCTTCTGGTTAGCTCAGATGGTAGTGCGACCTCCCAGGAAAGGAGTTGGTCCCGGGTTCGAGTCCCGGACCAGGACAAATGTTTCTTCGAATGCGGAGCTTTCTTTATGAGAAACCGGTATGGTTTTTTTTTGTGGCCTCGTGCAACATACGGGTGGATGACAATTACTTGAAAACATTCGATGACTTCACTGACACCGGGATCCTATTGTGCTCACTGGCGAGAACTTCCAATATTTCTTTGATGGCAGAAAATGTCTCGTTCTTATCCAAGACCAATTCTAACTTCGCACGTACCTTTTCCGCTACTAATGGATAAGGAAAGGCGGTGGTTCATTGTTGTGCATCTAGGATTAGCGCGATTCTCATAGAGTTTCACCCGAACTTTTAAGTTTCATGAAGTAGTGTTTGCGAGGAACGCGAATTTGGCGGACAAGTATGCGAGGTCTCCTTGTAGGCTATCCTCAGAGAGGGCAGCTTGAGCCTTCCTGACTGAAGCACTTTGGTCAGCTGAAAAGCCGTTCATGACTGCCTTCACCTCACAAAAGCAGCAGTTGTAATACTCATCAGCTCCTAGCCATGTTTCGCAACGTGTGACGATGGGCTGTGACGAAAGGGGCACGTCCGGTGACTTCTCCTTGAACGAGCGCACGCCACCAGGTGCCTTCAGGAACACAGCCTTGGCGGAAGCAATAAGCTCGTTAACCTCCTTGAAGTGCTAGGCATGTGACATGGTCCATCTGCGGGTCGAAGGTCTTCAGCAGATGAGCAGCCTTGTGCATGTAGTTACTTTGTTCAGTGCAAAACAATTAACGGACACAAGAAAGACGACAGGACAAGGTGACTTGTTCTGTCGTCGTTCTTGTGTCCGTTTTTTTTTTTGCACTAAACAAAGTAATTATGGATTCGCACCAACTACCCCGCCAACGCATTGTGTTGTGCATGTAGGTTGCGGCGTCTGGGTAGAGTAACACAATCTTAGCGTCTTCGACTACGATATGGCAATAACTTTCAATGATTAGTTTAGAAAGTGTACTATAGACTCCCCATTTGTTTTCTCCAAATAAGGCTTTGAGCACACTAGGAAAAGCTGTGTCTTTTCGCCTACTGCAAGAGACAACGCGCCCCTTCACATCTGTTGTCTCGTTTACGGAAACCCAAATGCGGGAGTCGCGAAGCTCTCATCTGATTCTCTTTAATGTTTTTTCATACACAGGCCGGAGCTAGTTCTTCCGCAATGTAGACTCAGACGGGACGCAGTGGTTGCAATATTTCTGTAGGAATTGTTTCAACGCAGGATTTACAATTTTTGCCCATGGAATAATTGCAGCGACTAGGGCCTCGCGCAAATCGGCGTGGGAGGTGTTCTTGCTATCGTTCTTGAAGGCTGTTATCAAAAACGACTGTTTCGATGTTGCGGACTTCTCGCGCTTAACATTAGCCAGGTGACCTTCAGTCTTCTCATGCTGTGTCAGATGTCGCAAAAAATATGCGCAAATGCGTAAGGATTTCCTAAATAAGAAGCGGGATATCAGAGCATAATACACATGCTAAGTTGGATCCTAGCATCCACAGCTAAGTGCTTCAATCTCTCTGCCACCTCCTATTTGATGATACTCCAGCACAGTGCTGCCACGCGTGTCATACGATCACAAGAAGCGGGTGAGCGCCCACGGACGTATTTTTAACTCGACTCAGCGCCCGCACTGCGTGCGACGTCAATGCGTGAAATTGCACGGTGGCAAGTATTAAGGCAGCGCGGCAGTAGGTGGCAGAATCAAATCAGGCTTGGCGTGGCACATCTCGGCCATTTTGCCAGCATCACGATATATTTAATCATGCAGCTACCAGGCGAACCTTGTTTTAATGAATGTTTAGTACACGACGTATAAAGATGCTCTGAGCATCAGCGCTATCCTTTTAAAACATCGTCTTTCGGTATCAACCCACCAACTGTTCACTCGGTAAGCAAGCGACACAGCACATAGACGATAATTTATACTATGACTCGATTCTGCAAGGTTCTTAACACACTCTTTCCGAATAACCTCAAGGTTATTGAAAGTAGAGAACTCTACCCAAGAAACACAGTAGCAGCTATTTGATGTCTAAAAGATGTCTTGTACTTATAATTCAAAAGTCTAGTAGCTGTCTTGATCAAGACATTTTGTAGCCCTGGGCGTCGCACCAACCACATTGTTGAAAATTAAATCGTAATCGTGTGAAATGGGCCCTTAAAAATCGCATTTGCGACACGTGCGACTGCATCGATTTATTTCGCTCCAGTCATAGCATGTGAAACAGCCCTTAGTTACTTGAATGCCATACAGTCTCCACAGAGCTCAATTGCATGGGCCGATGTCTCCAACAATGCCATTTGTTTTCAGACCAACAGCTTCACTGGCGTGGAAATACGTCGATCTTATCTTGAATTGTTAGAGCGTGAAACCAGTGGCCAGTGAACTCATAAGCAATTGTTTGCTTCGAAGGTGTTGATATTCGACCTGACATATACAGAAGAGAATGTGTTGCATTACCGACTCTGTCAAGGGGTTGATTGATAGCGAAAGCAACCTTGTTGATGAATAAAAATCCAAACCTCTTGCAATCTCGATATAATCCACCATCAACATGGCATGACGGTCCTGTTGCGAAAGCTCAATCATTTGAATAGACAAAAGGAAATGACGTAATACTACGCAGTCACATCTTTATTATGCGTTTCAGAAAACACACACACACACACACACACACACACACACACACACACACACACACACACACACACACACACACACACACACACACACACACACACACACACACACACACACACACACACACACACACACACAACACACACACACACACACACACACACACACACACACACACACACACACACACACACACACACACACACACACACACACACACACACACACACACACACACACACACACACACACACACACACACACACACACGTATAGTAATTTGAATGATCCTTGGCTTCTAGTTCGGCGCTGTTGAGAGACAGGTGGCTACGCCACTTTTTTTTGCTACGACCTCTCCGGACGATTGAAACAGCCGGAGCAAAGGTGCGCCGTTGCGATCTCAAAGGCAACGACTGAGCGGAGCTATTTCTCTCGGGGCATGGTTGCAACCACTGTGTCACCTTCTACTCGCTTGGGAGCCGGAGAGTTGCGTACATGTGCTACTCTCGATGGAGGAGAGACGCGATTGACAGCACAGCAAACGAGGATTTAATATGTACAAGGACGGTAAAAGCACGAGGCACGCAAAACTAGAACCATAATTCGCCCAAAAATGTTCACTTGAACTCAAACACCAAATTCACAATAAATACAAACTACCAAAAAATAATCTATCTCTGTCTCGGAGCCTATCTCCGTCTTACAGTCTCTACGTCAGTCTTAGCGCTGACTCATCAAAGTCTGGCCACCTTGGCCCCGGTCTAACTGCGTCGCAATATAGAAGTGCGGGTTCTTACGGACCGTCGGTTTGAAGTTCTTGTTGGATCCGCGTCGTGCGCGTCCGAAGCGTTGCGGGTGCCGTAAGTGCCGACGCCTCGCGGTTCCGTCGACCTTGCCGAGTTCGTGGCTGATGCCCCGGTAGCCGCCGCTGACGTGTCATTCTCCATGTTAGGCCTCACGACTTGTTCGTTCGGGGTGTCGCTGATGCCGTAAGTGCCGACGACTCGCGGTTCCGTTGACCTGGCCGAGTGCGTGGCTGGAGCTCCGGTAGCCGCCGCTGACGTGTCACTTGCCGGGTTAGGCTTCGCGAAGCGTTCTTCGCCTTACGTCGATCGGCATGGCGACCCGGTAGCACGGTGATTATCGGTTGAACGGGCTTGGCTGAGGAAGAGGGATTCTCGAGAAGAAGACCGGAACCACCGTGAGCAGCAGCAGCTGGTCCCAGGAGCTTCGCCCAGACGTCTCCGAGGACTACAGCTACGCCTGGGCCTTGCCAGCTTCACGAGCTTCGTGGCCGGGTCCTCCGCCCTCACGTCGTCAGAGCATGGCCGACGAAGCGACCTTCCAGCTCAAGAGCCACGTCGATAATACCGCTTGGATGCTTCTCCCTCGCGGATTACACCTCGGCTCGCGTGCCTCAAACGCTCGCGCCATTCGGAACGCTCCGCGATCTTCGTCGTCCTCTTTTCTCGCCACGGGCGACCTCTTACATGTGACACACTGCAACCGTAGTAGATCTCCTGCGGCAATTTCTTTCTATTTCACTCGCATTTTTTAAAGCTCGGCAAAATAATTACGGAGTACATAGCGCACTGAAAACAGCTGAACCAGATGTTATGAACGCATTTCTAACTTTTCTATCAGCATTCGCTCCCTGAATGTTGTAATTAAAAAGTTCGTTAATTCATGTCATCGTTGGTATCTTAACCCGGTGGCCTGCAGCACATTCTATCTAGGGCAATACAACGATCAATGCAAATTATGTAAAGGTAGGGCGGATCTGCCACATATTCTATGGGCATGCTCGAAGGCGGCTCCTTTCGAGGGTCGCAAAATTCAAGACCGGCAGCAGTGGGAGACCCTGCTGCTCAGCTCAGACCAGCAAGACCAGGTCTGGGCCGTCCAGCTGGCCGAGGCAGCGGCTGAGACCCAGGGGATCTCGGCCGTCTGCTAGGCGGAGGAGGGAGGCTGCGTCCGCCCTCGTGAATTGCTGGCACCAATAAATGTTGAATCTCTCTCACCCTCCTTTGCGCAATAGGTGACTGATCACCAAACAGCATTACTCGTGTACCGTATAATTTATTTCTTTTTCTTTTTAAGAGCTCATCTAGCGTTAGCTGGGACATGCTGAATAAGAACTCCGGTATAGAGACATTACTGTGATTTAGTAGACTGGGCGAAACGAGAAAAAAAGAAGAATGCGCAAGCGTAAAACTTTTTCCTTTTGTCACTTTTAAGAAAATACTTCCAAACTGCATTTACTCTTCACTTAGGAATAGCAACAAACGTGTATGGGTGAAATGAGCTATACAAACGAATTTTTATGTTCCTGCTAGCATTCAATGGAAAACATTCAATGACACGCGTGATCCTGAAGAAATAGCCTGATTGTGAGAACAAAAGAGCCGAATGACTCAATTGTGCTTTTGGCGCCTGCAAATCTACCACTTGCTAAAATACTTATTGTTTTAGAGAAAGGAAAGAAAACGAGGACACACTCTCCCAGATCTCTTGATCCTTAATCGTCACATCGGTGCTCGAGTACGCTTCTCCGCAAGGTAACAGTTTGTAATAATTTCACCCAAAAACCAAATATTGCGGTTCCGGCTGAACTAGGAATTGTGAAGGGGAAATCTAAGAATTATTCGAGCTCGTGTTCGGGGCCGGGTCAGTCATGAATTCAGGCTCTTTATCTTTCCGTTATCCGTTATCTTTCCGTTTCCGTCCGTTATCTTTCGATAATGGACGCATAAATTTGGGCTCTTACATGCGACGTCGAATTGCATCAGTCATTGACCGTACAGCAGTAGCTCGTTCTTGGTTTCGCTATGCGCATGCCGGGAGCATTATGTTGGTCATAATTAAACATGAACAAGTGCTACAAAATCATCGTGTCTAAGTGCGCTGCCTAAAGCTGTTATATAGAGCAAATGTATATGCCCTCCTTAGATAAGCGTGCACAGTAACTTCTTCTTCTTCTTCTTTCTGGGGTTTTACGTGCCAAAACCAGTTCTGATTATGAGGCACGCCGTAGTGGGGGGCTCCGGATTAATTTTGACCACCTGGGGTTCTTTAACGTGCACTACAACGCAAGCACACGGGCGTTTTTGCATCTCGCCTCCATCGAAATGCGGCCGCCGCGGCCGGGATTCGATCCCGCGATCTCGAGCTCAGCAGCGCAACGCCTTAGCTGACTGAGCTACCCCGGCGGGTGCGTGCACAGTAACTCTAGTCAAGAGTTCGACGAAAGCTCGTCTGGTCAGGTAGCATGTTGGGTTAATGAAAATTACGGTCACTGACCAAGTCAAAAAAGTGTTTTGACGTTTCGGAACCTTTACAGGTTCCTTGTTCACAATGCAGCGGACGTAGCATCGTTGTCCAGTTAAATATGCAGTATATGACGTAATGAACGGGCATAAACTTGAGGCATGTTCCCATCTGTCCTGTTAACGGTATCTGGCGTCGTCTGTGTCAGCAGAGATTCTAGCAGCAGTCTCGTTGTCGGATTTTTCTCTTTAGCCATGATTGCAGCATTTTCCCAAGCGATAGAGTGCTGACTCTTGTGCACATGCTCCGCCAGTGCGTTGTACACGTGGCGGTGATTTTGAAACATCGCGCTTGTGCTCTTTCAGTCGTCGAATGAAGTTTCCTGTTTCGCCAATATAACAAAAGTTGCAGTCTTGGCACGGGATCTTATAGATTACCCCCGGGAACTTTTCGTCTTGTAAGCGGTCCTTCACGTTGACAACTTTGCTGCGTAGCTTGTTAGATGGCACATGCGCAATGCGTAAGTCATATTTTGAAAATATCCTTGAAAGCGCTTCGCTGATACCCGGTATGTAGGGAACGCTGGCCCGTTTTTGATAAGCTCGTTTCTCGGATGGTTGAGGATTCAGCACCCGTTTTTCGATTCTGCGAACAAAAGCAGCCGAATAGCCGTTATTGGACAGTTCTTGGCGTACCGTAAGAAGTTCTCTTTGGAGTTCTTCTTCACTGGAGCATAAGTGGGTGGCCCGATGGATCAAAGATGACATGACAGAAGTCTTGTGCCCAGTTGGGTGACAGGACGCAAAGTGGAGGTAGCGACCGGTATGGGTCATTTTCCGATAAACGGAAAAGGATAGGCAGCCGTCGGAACGACGTACGAGTACGTCGAGGAAAGGCAGCTTGCCGTTTTCTTCTAGCTCCAGAGTAAATTGTATGGTCGGTTGTATGGAGTTGATGCTTTGTAGCAACCGATCGACGTCGTCTTTGTGCAGGATACAAAAGCAGTCGTCCACATAGCGCAGAAAAACTTTCGGTGCAGGTTTGAAACTCTCTTAGAACTTCTTTCTCCAGTGCTTCCATTACAAGGTTTGCGGTTGTAACGGATACTGATGCCCCCATAGCAGTCCCCTGTGTCTGCTTGTATATTTTAGAGTTGTAAGTAAAGTACGTGTTACTTAAGCACAAATGAAGCAGTTCACACAGCTCTGAAGGATCCAGGGGTGTCCGGTCAGCAAAGTTGGCGTCCTTGGAAAGGGCTTCTTTGCAGGTCTCGACGGCCAAGTCGATAGGAACACTCGTAAATAGGGAGGTTACGTCAAACGACACCATCACATCGTCATCACTGAGATGAAGGTCACGCACAGTTTCCACGAATGCTGAAGCGTTCTCAACGTGTGTTGTGGTGTGGCCGGTTAGGGGGCTACTAGTGTAACTAGTGTTACTAGTAACACTAGTAACTCTAGTGTTACTGGGAAGCAACAAGAAAGCAAACAAGGGGACGCGCGAACTGGCAACTGTTTATTTATTTATTTATTTATTTATTTATTTATTTATTTATTTATTTATTTATACATTCATTGATTCCTTTATTTGTTTATTTATTTATTATTTACTTGTATATATATTTATACAGGCGCCCACTACAGCGCCCACTATAGGGGCATTGTTGTAAATAGGAGCAATCACTAAAAGTAAAATGATGCGACCACACAAAATATGGTACACGTTTGCATTACGTTTTATGGAGCATAAGATCGAAGATCACAAAATATGCTGAATAAGAACTACGGTATAGAGACATTACTGTGATTTAGTAGACTGGGCGAAACGAGAAAAAAAGAAGAATGCGCAAGCGTAAAACTTCTTCCTTTTGTCACTTTTAAGAAAATACTTCCAAACTACATTTACTCTTCACTTAGGAATAGCAACAAACGTGCATGGGTGAAATGAGCTATACAAACGAATTTTTATGTTCCTGCTAGCATTCAATGAAAAGCATTCAATGACACGCGTGATCCTGAAGAAATAGCCTGATTGTGAGAACAAAAGAGCCGAATGACTCAATTGTGCTTTTGGCGCCTGCAAATCTACCACTTGCTAAAATGCTTATTGTTTTAGAGAAAGGAAAGAAAACGAGGACACACTCTCCCAGATCTCTTGATCCTTAATCGTCACATCGGTGCTCGGGTACGCTTCTCCGCAAGGTAATAGTTTGCAATAATTTCACCCAAAAACCAAATATTGCTGAACTAGGAATTGTGAAGGGGAAATCGAAGAATTGTTCCAGCTCGTGTTCGGGGCCGGGTCAGTCGTGAATTCAGGCTCTTTATCTTTCCGTTATCCGTTATCTTTCCGTTTCCGGACGCATAAATTTGGGCTCTTACATGCGACGTCGAACTGCATCAGTCATTGACCGTGCAGCAGTAGCTCGTTCTTGGTTTCGCTATGCGCATGCCGGGAGCATTATGTTGGTCATAATTAAACATGAACAAGTGCTACAAAATCATCGTGTCTAAGTGCGCTGCCTAAAGCTGTTATATAGAGCAAATGTATATGCCCCCCTTAGATATAAGCGTGCACAGTAACTCTAGTGTTACTGGGAAGCAACAAGAAAGCAAACAAGGGGACGCGCGAACTGGCAACTGTTTATTTATTGATTCCTTTATTTGTTTATTTATTTATTTATACATTCATTGATTCCTTTATTTGTTTATTTATTTATTATTTACTTGTATATATATTTATACAGGCGCCCACTACAGCGCCCACTATAGGGGCATTGTTGTAAATAGGAGCAATCACTAAAAGTAAAATGATGAGACCACACAAAATGTGGTACACGTTTCCATTACGTTTTATGGAGCATAAGATCGAAGATCACAAAATACATAATACATAGGCAGGACACTTCAACAGTAGTGGAAACTAGTGCGACCCTATCTTAAGAGATGCTCTTTTTAAAGGAGCAGGAAAAGATGAAGGGGGCGTGATAACGTCGACTCCGGGAGGCAGTGCCGAACCCGTGTATTGTTACAGAAAAAGAAATACATATTTAAAGGTGTTCCGCTGATGCCGCAGATGTATTCACGTATTTTCAAGTGATGCTCATTTTAGTAGAAAAGGTATTCGGACTTTTCTATGCAGTTGGTTTCTTTCTAGCCCCGTACATTACTGTGCAGTACTGTACAAAAACTGTGCAAAGCATGTGATGGCTCCAGCGCTGGTTTAGGCGCGCGACTAGACCAGCTTGTGCATAAAAAAGCAGATAGAACAATATAATCAAGCTTGAGGAGGCTTGCGGATGCTACTCAACCTTACAGCGATTACGTCTAAAGCCTAACGAATGCAGTAGGGAAGAATAGGGGGGCTTGCTGCAATCAGTAGAAACAAATGATCCCTGCACAATACGCGCTTACACGTTTTTCTAATTTCCGAGGCCACGGCTTTGCCGCATTGCATGGACACTACTATGGCTAATAATCACACCACCAAATCTGCATAGTACTTTTTTGCGTGCCTAACTTAGAGAAGTTAGCAACTTGGAGCAAGGCGCATATCTCGTATATTTCAGATTCCTTTCCGTTTCAGTACTTAAAGAAAATATAGCAAATGTTCCTTTCATTCATGCTTATTTGAAGTTTCACATGAGTTCTCAATAACTCCCTTAGCAATTATGTTTTGTTTACTTCTATTCACAACACCAATGACCAAGATATAATTTAATGTATCACAGTATGCGTTCCAACTAATACGTCTTGAAATAAAAGATTAAAATATAAAAGCACTAAAAATGAGCACATTTACAGCGATAAGAGAACTTTACACATTTTTCAGACGCTAACAAATATTTTTGACAGTTCTGTTCTATTTGTTTCAAAAACTTACTTGCTTGTAAGCAGATAAGCAGCCTTTCACGTAGTAGTAATCCGTGTCACTGAGAATGCACGGGCCTATGCTTACGGACTGTGCCTTACGGACTGTGCCAAGCAGTATGAGGAGGAATTGATGGACTGGTCGAAGAATAGATAGCTGGGCGCTGGTTTGTAAGATTTGGGAATCAAGTAGCAGTCCAGAAAAGAAAACAGACGGTCAATGCCACATAGACAGTAACTTACAAATGAACTTTTTATTGTGACAGCACTTTGTTCATTTGTGTTGCGACAGCAACAAACGTGCATTCTGCGCCGTGCACCCAGAAGGGCTGCAGAATTAAGCGTCTCTTTCCTCCTTTCCATATATACAGAGCAAACGCAACTTCCGTCGCGCGAAAAGTTGTGGGGGGACGGGAGGGAGGGGAGGCGACGTTTAGCTGCGGCAACAAATGCGTATTTATAGAAAAATGTTGCGAGGCGAGAAGGTGGTAAAGACTTCCGACGCTGATCGACGAGTGTCCCGTTCTGATTTCGTCGAAAACCTCCGAGCCGCCGCCAGAGGCACCGGCAACAGTCACCAACGCCGCGCGCGTTCGGGACGACCGCGGGCCGAACGCCGACGGCGTCGACAACAGTTCTGCGCGTTGCTGGTGCTGCTGCATGTCCAAGTTTATACAGCTGATAAAACTAATATCATTACTCCGTATAGCTGTCTACTAATTTGCTATCGCAATTGATGATTCGTCTTTCGGCTGCAACTGCGACATTTTTAAATTGTTCCAGTGAAAAAAATCACTTGCTAGTCGTCGCCCTTGTTCTATCTTTTGCCGCCTGTTGTCCCCTGCGCACTGCTAGTAGTGTTCCATGATGTGCTAAAGCTAACGGCAATCTATTTGGTGAGAAGGTGGAAGGTACGATCTCGAAGCGCAACTGTCATAATTGTAGAGCGACCCACTTCTTTGTCAAATTCGAGCAAGGTAGAATAACCGGTGAAAAGGCAGCAGCAGGACGCGCTCTATTCTTAAAGTATTGCACCCGAGCGCATGGTACTGTTGGGACATACTAGCTGCGTATCACCCAGAAGCGTCCTGCTTTACTTTGGCGATGATGCTCGAATATTGTCACGCTCTTCGCTGCAATTAGTTTTATCGAGACCTTGTCACAGAAACACTCTTACAAAGTTTGCATTCCTTCTCTTGCAGAAGTCTGACTGGTGTAGTGCTGAAAATATGGGTGTTCTCAAGCGGATGATTTTCACTGTACTGGTTGTTTCTCTAGTCGCGACGACGACAGCATACAAGGTACTTTTCTTGCCGATTAAGTTACCTGTAATCGGTTTGTTTCTCAAAATTAACTTCTAAATTTAACAAACCCAACATTGAACCTTTGCGGGGATAAAGTGTTTAAATTCTCTTACGCCACGCTTATCGGGCTGTGCTCAACGCAACATCCCCTTATAAAGATAACATAGCCTTTTATTGAAGCCACACGTTTTTCGGAATGTATGCCCTCCTTTCAATTTCTACAAATTTAATTTGGTGTCACGTTATAAAGAGCATTCTCAAGGAAACCACATGGACCAAAAGCTTCAAGTGTCTTTTAGAACTTCTAAAATGTAAGATATGTTACGAATACAAATTTAGTTCCAACGTATTAACAAAAAAAAAAATGAAAATCTGCGAAGAGACAGGCGAAAAGCACTTGAATAGGCTTGACAGAACATGAGCGCTTTCCAAAGCTGCAGACACCGAAAAACAGATTTGCTTAATGTGATCCACGTTGTGGAGAAACAAGAAAACAAGAAACAGCCATGCATAGAAGGGAGTTCAGTTTCATACAAAATTACTAGAGATAACTGTAGCGCTATAGTGCCTACTGGAGCTGCATTGAGAGCAGTTGAGCCAGCATGGAAGGATGGGTAGTACATGGATGTGCCCAAACTTCGTCCTTATGGCTTTTAAATAGCTTAGTGACTTTACGAAGGGACAATTTTTAAGAAAGTACTGCGTTATGAAAAGTCCATGAAACATTAATAAAATTGTCCGGCGGCAGGATTCGAACACCGTACCTATGGCATAGAAGCCCGATTTTGAAACCATTACGCCACGCTAGCATTTTTTTATTTATTGTTACGCGACGGGCAGCATGGACAAGCGGAACCACTGAATTTAGCAGCGATTATGCGTGCCTGCAGTGTATTGTTACCTTCTGCATTAAAGAAAGTGTAAATTTCTTTGAAATTTAGGCCAATTTAAGCACAGAGAAAGCTTAACAAACGAAGCCACAGGAGCTTCTGAATCCACAAGCACGAAAATCAGACAAATCCATGTACTACCCACCCATCATTCCCATGATGGCTGAACGATGACAGTGCCACAGTTCCATCTGATGATTATTGTATCAAACTCCATGCTATTAAGTGTATAAAGATTAGTATGAAAAATAGTGGGAACTTGTCCAAGCATAGCGCCACGTGACGTCTCTCGTTTGCTGCTGTTTTGTTAGAAACTGCAGGTGCGCGGTCTTTTCGTTTGTGGCAAAAAAAATTAAATTATGGGGTTTTACGTGCCAAAACCAGTTCTGATTATGAGGCACGCCGTAGTGGGGGACTCCGGAAATTTGGACCACCTGGGGTTCTTTAACGTGCACCTAAATCTAAGTACACGGGTGTTTTCGCATTTCGCCCCCATCGAAATGCGGCAGCCGTTTCGATCCCGCGACCTCGTGCTCAGCAGCCCAACACCATAGCCACTGAGCAACCACGGCGGGTTCGTTTGTGTTGCATGCGTGCAACTATGCGTCTCCTGTGATGTCAATCGAATGGTGCTACTCCATTGTCTGTTTTGTTTTAGCTCGATGCCCTGATATGAACATTGAGCATGTTCCCTGTCATGCATAAACCGAGCGCGACTGCGAGACGCAGCAGTGTGATCCTCCGACCGACAGCTGCGCCTGTCGCTGTCACCGCAGCCGAATTAGGGCACACGTTTGCCCATTAAAGTGATTGCCACCTGTCCTGCTCAAGTTTTTCGTTTCTTGCTCACTGTACTACGTGTCATCTGGTGGAGATGCCAGCGTCCCATGCCCCAGACGCCTCCAGGAAGCTGGAAGACCAGCCCCCAACCTGCGCTTCCGGCTGACGTCGCTCCTAACCAACGAGCAAGCCGAGTTTGGACCTCTTCCCAACAAGATGGCAACGAAGACGACCTCCACGGCACCAAGTGTTGTAATGTTAGCAATATAATTTACGTACATGTCATCAGTCTACAACATAACTATACCTGCACTATGTCTGAGTCATTTTGAGGCAAAGAGCAATAAATCTAAGCAAATAATTTGTACTTAACGCTGACCAACCTCTTTGCAGCTGGACAACACGAATTCAAGCGATATTAGTCAACCAGCGACAACACAAAAGAAGTGCCTTGGGAAAGGAGAGCAGGTACTTATGCTTTCGTTCAAAATTACTCGAACCTATGGGGTCCTTGCGTTGCCCAGGGGGCGCTGCAAAAATGGTGCTAAAAAGCGCCCTCAATCCGAAACTGGGTAGTACCAAGCTCGGTCGTCTGCTTCGGGAAGCAGGTTTACAATATGGACCCGCCACTTTCGGTTGTGTTGTACCACGGCTTGCAGCGAATATCGGGCGCCGAAGATTTTTTCAGGGGTGGCACGCTGCGTAAAGGCAAGAAATTATGCAATGCCGAATACGTGTACGCCGTTCAAGAAATAAGCGGCGAAGTTTTCGAGCGGTGTCAATCGCAAGTGAAGCGAGTCACGCACGTGCGAAGTTGAACTTCAGGTAAGGTTTGCACGCTGCTAGATTCAGGCGCACAAACGCGAAGAAATTCTTTCTATAAATGAATTAACAGTAGCGATAAGCAGACATTTGTACGGAACTGCTCGAGCGCACGATCGTACGCGCCGCGACGGCAGCGGTCTTTCGACATGCCGCGAAACGGCGGGTCTATTGTTGACGGCATGCCGCTAGACAAGTAGTTATGCCTGCGCTGTAGTAGCGGCCATCTGTCTAGCAATTGATAAATAACTGATGCAATGCATATAAGCTCGCAGTAACGTACGTAGTACGTGCGAATCGCGCTGCAGCGCGCGCTCGTGCATTGCTCGCTTGATGTAGCTTTTAATGACAGCGCTCGAACATCGATGTGCTGTAATCAATACTACCTTGCTGTGCTGCCTCAACGTACTGGCTTGAGGTCAAGGATGAGCACATTCAACTCTCTAACCTGTGCTGCTCGTAGTGGGGTAGTGAATTGTCACCGAATCAGCCCGACAATTTGTGGTCATTTGCACACACCTGGTCACTTCACCACTTCGCACCAGTAGAATTGTTAATTTTCGCTGTGGCCGGCTCTCGAATCGTGAATCACCAGCCATGCCTGCTGCTATTTCGGTCCTCCATTTCGCTTACCCAGCACGACGAACTGCAGTTATCCAGCGCGCCCGACACTCCGCAGCGTGAGGCCTTGAAGGAAAACGGTAGAATCTGATGTTGGGTTTCAGGCCTTGTTGTTCATGGCAGCCCACGACGCAGCAGTAACGACGATGACGCTTTTTCGAGGCTGAGCTAGGACTCTCCGGATCGGCGTCGCCGATGTCTTCTGCTTCCAGCATTACGTCCCATGGCAGACGGAGAGTCCGTTTTCGTAAAACTATAGGCTGCGGCCAGCTCGCAGCCTGGTCTCCATGGTCTGTGGGAAGTGACGAGCCTTTTAGCACACGAAACAGGACAGAAAAAAGTGCGAATCGACGCAAAACGCGGGCTAGAAACGTGCTTTGCCACAGCCAGGGCTCAATACTATCCAAGCTGGTACTACCCAGATGACGTTTTTCGCCGCCACCAGGCGCTGCTACTATACCTCAAACTCCAGCGCAAGACGCCCATAGACTAGAACACCGTGAATTCAAAGCGCGCCGCCATATTGGTGAGCGCCGGTCGCGCGAACTATTCCAAGTGCCGCGAAGTAGCAGGCCTGGGCTGCCACACCGGGAGATGCGACCCAGCGCAAAAGCGAAACTTCGGCTTTTCAGCTGGGCGGAAGGCATGCATCGCGTTTTTTCTAACCTGTCATTTGCGCTGTCTCGATTCAATCAAACTTCAAGACCTCATGCAAGTCCGCAATTCAATCAAACTTCAAGACCTCATGCAAGTCCGCAATGGCCACGCTGAGTGCTGTGCAGACTGCAGAAGCGAATACATCGGGTAAGTACGCTATTACATTTGTACAAACCGCGCGCTATATACTAGAACACGTGTGAGCTGTAATATCTCCGTATTTTTGGCACGTAACCTGTGAAGGAATATACAGCACTATGTTGGTGCCATATATTATTAAAAGTTGCGCGATAAAGCTTTATGAAAATTCTACTTTTCAACATGCATCCTGCGCCAAAATTTTGCCCGGGTGTACGCTTTGCGACGAGTTTCGCGGAAAGCGGTGTTTCTTCCATAAGTGCTCAGAAGCATGCGGTAAATTCCTCGTTGGCGTCACCTATTCTCCTCGCGTGTCCGCGGTACGTCGGACAGAGTTTCTCGCGCCTTGCTGTATCAGTCATGCCGGAATATAGTATTCTCGCGCCTTACGGCGCTCTACCTCCAAAATAGCATCATTATTTTCCCGGGGGAGCAGTAGGCGCCATTGTAGAGACAGGGCCTGCTCTCCTGGAACAGCATCTTCGCTCGTGCCAGTATTTTCGTTTTGTGCTCTCCGTGACTTTTCAAAAATTTTTAATGGTCCCCTTCGAGTTAAAATGTGAAAGCGTGCAATTGCCGAGCATCACCTGCGATTTAGAGTTCCAATAAAAGTGTATCGTTCATCAATCCCTTTCAGAAGCTATCTGTGACAGTAATGCCTTAAAAGCGAAGTTGCGATATTGTTAGCCAATCTGGTAGTGTTGTGCAGAATCCCACCGTCCCTCAGAATTACAGGTGTGCTATGCGAGCATAGACTAATTATGTAGCCATTGTTAGAACTAGCGCTTTAAGATTTTATATCAGCGTCTGCGACGTAAAGGACATTGGCTTGAGTACTGTTTATTTATGTGTCAATCCTATGTATTCTGTGCAGGTGCCTTGTATCCGCTTGAATTTCATGAAACCAAAGACTGGATCGAAGACATGAAGCTCTTGCCTCCTGTGCAGGAACACCATATTATTTACTACCTTTTGAAGACAAAAGCTTGTGACCTTGAAGAAGTGAATGCAATCAAAAGCACTGAAGCCTACAACTTTGTTGAAAGTGGCAAGGTAGGCTGCTTGCTTGTGCACAAGGACATGGCCACACACTCCATTTTTGTCAAAGGAGAAGTCGAAAGGTCTCAGGCGTTAAGTGCGCCCCCGCATAAAGCTTGGGTCTGCCTTCAGCCCAGTGGAAGTGTCGTCACAGCGGACTGCTCTTGCATGGCAGGTGCAGCGCATGCTTGCAGCCACATTGGTATGCTAATTATTTTACATGCTACTAAATTATGCATTACAAAGCCATGCAGTTTTGCTGCGTGAATTATGCACTTAAATGTGACCATCTGCCATTTGCTTAAATGCAAAGTGAACTAAAAGTAACTTGTATTTTGATCAGTGTCAGTAGTGCAGAAGTTTTAAAGGAGTGTCTCTTATGAAGTATGAATTGGTACAAATTTTTTTCAGGAGCTCTACTTTGGAAGATTGAGTTTGCTGTCAGACTTGGTTTGACTGGCACAGCATGTACTGACAAGAGTGCTGAATGGAACCGTGGCACAAAGAAGAATGTAGTTCCAGGAGAAATACAAGGCATAGACTTCAAGTTAAGAAGGCAAATCCAGAATGGGAAACCTGCCCCGAGGCTACATGATCCTCAGTTTCAGAAGTTTAGGGACCATAATTCGCTTGTGAAAAGCTTTGATACAGTTCCTTTGAAAGGTCTTGCATCAGTACCGGGCACAATTTTAAGCTTAACGCTAAATGCACCACCTGCAGAAACTACAGATGAAATACTTGCACCTCGTAGTGTCCCGTCTCATGGCTTTCATAGCGGTACTTAACCTGACAACTGCCATTGCTGTAATGATTTCTATAAAAGGTATGTAGACATACCTCTAGATGCACAAGTTAGCCTGGCCAAAGGAACAGTGGAGCAACGTGGCAGTGTGTGGGAAGGCAGTAGAAAGGTCAGAACAACAGCCTCAGTCACGTCAAAGATACCTAAGCGCAAGCACACTTTGCCAGAAAGAGCACTGGCTTCCCTACTGAGGTCTAGCTTCAGAGGTAACAAAGCAACTATGCATGGTACACAGTGTGAGCCTATAGCCAGGGAGGCGTTTGAGCAAGAAACTGGCCTAAAAGTGGCAAGACTAGGAACTGTGGTGTCGCAAAGTGAACCGTACCTATCTGCAAGCCCAGATGGACTTGTTGGCACAGACTCCATTCTTGAAATTAAGTGCCCTTACACAGAAGAGTGCTCCTCTTTGTTGGACAGCGGAAAATATGATGTAAGGAAGGGAGATGGTGTATATTTTCTTTCTAAATCAGGCAGGGGGGGCTACTACAGTCAAGTACAATGTATTGTTGCCAATGTATTGTTGCCACACATAAAAAATCAATGTATTGATTTTTTTATGTGTGGACAAGCAGGCGAACTGTCCTGGTTAATGTGAACTATGTCCCAGCATGCGTAAGCTCCAGCCTTGCAAGAGTGCGCAACTTTTACTTTTCTTTCTACCTTCCTGCCTTGGTAGACGACGCTCTCACTCAAAGCTCGACAGCACTTGAAGCGTACGACATGTTTCTACGTACTGCTACTTAATGACAGTATAGCAAAAGTGGTTAATTTGCAGCATATTGTTTATTTATTGTAAATAACTTATAAGCTAAAGTTCTATAGCTCGAAAAAACGAACAGCAAGACATATTGTGCAATAGTTCGTTTATTTTTATTTGGAAGTTTCCCCTGAGGCATAAAACAAGTCACGCATCTTACATGTGCACACAAAGTTTGTTCTGTTTACCAAGTCCAGCAACGATCTATTGTGGGGACCAAGGACGGTATTTTGTAGCTATGCCTTTCCGATGGTAATGCCTTTTCGCGCTTGGTCGGTGGTCAGAGCGACGGTCTGCTCACGTTATCAACGGGATCAGCCGGCCGTGAGCGGTGGATGATAGGACTAGTATAGCATAAAGCATAACGCATCGCTACAAAATACCGGCCCATATATCCCTGCTGCTGGTGCCAATGCATTCAAAGCAAAAGTGTAACATTATGTATATACAATCTACGGAGACAGAAAAATAAAATTGTCCACAGCTGTAACCTTTGGAACACAAATACCTGTCACTTATGTTGATGAATCAATAAAAATTGTTTCCAGCCTTGTACTTTTCTAGACAGTAAAATGCACTATCCCAACTAGTGCAAATATTTTCTTTCACAGAAAACAAGAAGCTGCACAGTGGTGACTCGCCTTGGTTCCTCTTTGTGAACATTTATGAGAACATCATGCAATAGCCTTCCAAATCACATGAGCGCTTGTGTGATATGACCTTACATGTACACTAGAAAATTGTACTGATTACAATGAAGGTATAAAAATCATCATATGTATAAAAAATGTTACTACACATAAGGACAACTAGCGAATACATCTTGCATGATTTCCTGCTGGCATACCTTTGACTCAATCTACCAGAATAAATATTGGACTTCAGAGTGAAATCGCACGCAACTAGAAAAAAAAGGTTATCAGGCTCTTCTTTGTGAACATATATAAGAACAATATATTTTATTTCTGATGTTCCCCCCTACAATAATGCCCTAGAGGGCGCTGTAGGTATTGTATATAAATAAATAAAATAAATAAACAAAATAGAATAATCTTCCAAATCCCGTGAGCACTTGTGTGAGATGACCTTACATGTACACTGGCAAATTTCACGTAATACTACAACACAGCTATAAAAAATAAGCACAAAAATTGTCAATACACATGATGGACAACTGGGAAGTATAGTATCTTGCAGGCTTTTTTTCTGGCATATTTAGAATAAATGTCACAGGTCACGTGAAACCTCTCGCAAGAAAAGTCTACCAGGCTCTCTATGAACATTTAGAAAAACATAATGCAAGTCTCAGATTTTAAAGTGAAATCACTCCTAAAAATAAAAAAGCTTACCATACACAACACAAAATTAACACAGCCTTCTTTTAGCAAGTGTTGCAAGACCAATCTGGCACCCATGACTAAGTCATTGCTAGCAAGTAATGCACTTGACACAGGTACTCCTCTGCGCAAAAGTATACATACCACAGATTCTGCGATTAAGCAGATTTTTTTTCACCAACGCATATAACTTGAAATTGAGGACTGCAGTATAAACATGACATTGCGAGCTTTCCCGGCCACTTGTCCGTTTGTATGTCTGAATTACGACTAAATTTAGTGTTTTTCAGCGAGCCTGAGGCCATGTACTTTCGCTCACGGAGTACCTTCTTCAACTATGATATCACTGCGAATCAGGGGTGACTTCAAATTGCAAATTCCTGCACAAACTACAACAATCTCATTTACAAGTTTCTTGTGATGAATTGGGACACTGTACTTGAGTATCCTGAATGTCTTAATACGGTTAATTGCTCTTTCGACATGTATTCTTAATGAAGCAATTCGCCTTGTTCTTGTCACCTCCACTTCTTCAAGCCTGTTCCTTCCTTGTGTAAAAGCGGGCATATTTAGGCGAACACATTTTGCTTTCATCTTCTCATTCAAGATGAAGCCTCGATCTGCCATTACTTCATCACAGTTTCTGAAGTAGTCGCAAAATCCTGAGTCTTGCACGATAAACCGATCAGAAGCCCGGCCACCATATACTTTAGATACAAACATAATGAAGCCTGTGGGTGCTATGGCTACTAGAAATTTTGCAGTGTTTCCGCCTTTGTACTGGCTGTACGTCTGAGCACGAGCATACAGCTTCTTGGGGCGCTGCATATACACCTCTGTGCAGTCTATTATGCATCTAGTGTTCTTGTACATGCTTTCTTTGAATGTTTTTGGAAGTGACCTCTGTATGGTCTCCTGAGGTAGCCAGTTGATCAAATGTTGTCTGGAAATTTCAGCTAGTGCTCGAAGAATTGTGCGAACAATTTTACCAACAAGAGATACAGATATAGCAAACCAATACGCTAAATCAGCATAGAGCAAGCCCAGTCTAAGGCGCATCAAAGTCAGCAGAACAGCATCACTAATGCTTAATTTGAATTGAGTGCTGACCTTACTCTCCACAACGTTAACTAATTCACAGAAGGCGCAATAGCTCAATCCAGTGTAAAACTGGTACTGACTAGGCGGTAATGAAACTGTATTGTAAATAGATGTTTGAGTTCCTGCATCAACATTTTTCACACTGCAAGAAAAGTAGCAGTGTTCGTGCAAAATTCTTTGCACAAACTCAAGTGAAACATCCATTGGCACTATTGCTTGCTCGGGCTCTGAAAGTGATGACACTGTGGACAGCTCAACAGTGTGGAGATTCTCTGCATCATAGGATGTCTCAAAATAAAAATTGGGGGCTGCCTCTTCAGTGCTTTCGACCACCACCTCGTATGTAGCAGAGACAATATCAAGCCTTTCGGATGAAACCTCCTGCAGTTCGCTGTTATACAGTTCTACTGTGCTTTTAGCTTCTACTACACTTGTTTAGTGTGACGTGGTGTCTCCATTTGCGCTGTTTCACTCGGGGCATCCACTGCAGGAAGGTGAACAGACGCTACCTGCTGGGATGTGGGCACTTGCTGCTGAACGATCTGCTGCTCCTGTTCACGCTTGTGTTGCTCGTTTGTGTGGTATCGTTGTGTTGCTCGTGAGGTCTCGTTTGTGCAGTGTTGCTCGCTTGTGCGAGGCCATATCGGATTGTTGGTGTTTTCAATTAAAGTTGTTTCTCTCTCTTTCTCCTGTTGTGGACAGGCAGCAGCTAGTGCTTGGGTACCAGCATGCAACGTTCCTAGGTTTCCACCAGCACGCAGAACATTGTCCTCCGCACTTTCAGTATGGTCTTGTTTGTCATGTTCGCTGCTAGGTTGGCCACGTTCGACAGCACAATGGCGAGGTCGCTTGACTGGGCTTACAGCCTGCCTGATTAGCAGACGCCTGCCCTTCACCACCTGCACATTGAAAACAAACAAACTATATGTTATAGTAAGAAGGGCTGTAGTTCTTTTCCGTGCCATAACTGTTGGGAAGATATAAATTCCTCTCAAAATGAAAAACAAAATCCACAACGCCAATTGTATCGTGCAACCACTTAAAAGCACAACATTCAGAACACAAGCCTATAGCACTTAGAACAAGCGGCGTATGGCGCTAAACCTGCACTCATTGGAAAATGTGGAACTACAGTGGTTATAATGTTCAACTACATGTGCTGTCAAAGCCCGCATAACAAGGTGAGCACGACAGATGCAGGTGTGAGTTGTTGCACCAACTATTACAGGGCACATAAAATTACCATCCCTACTTAAAGCTGCATCATCAGGGACCCCTTTGGTACAAGACAACAACCGCACCTGCATTCCAAGAAATTATCCCCACCAACTGCAGTTACCTGGTATCAGACCTGTTTCGCTTATGCGAGGCCATATCAGATTGTTGGCGCTCCCTCAGAAAAAAAAAAAAACAGGTGAGAGCGACCAAAATTTTGTTACAAAATGCAACAATAATTAACCGCCTAATTTTCCTCGCTATATGAAAAGAAAAATTTCGTGCTTTGCCTCGCATAACAGCACGGACGCAGTTTAGAGCTCAGGAGGCTCAAATGAATTCGTTACGAATGACACCTGAAATGTAAAGACAGGCGCGCTGCAAGAACACCTTCGGCGACGAGCAGTCGTCGTTTACGTCTTTGTGGACGCATGCTACGTGACGAGCAGACTTCAGTTTACTTTCATTAGTAATAACGCTCACCAGCAGGGCAACATTCTATTGCCTACGACTTACTCACGCTTAATGGTCATGCCGCGCGCCAGCTGCAAGTATCGCTAACCGCAAACTCAACTGTTCCTCTTAACCGTCGGGAGCTCTGCATGAATGAAAACACGAAAAGGCTTGCCTTTTTGTTATGGCCAAGGCGAAGCATCGGCACGGGATTCTGCTCTGTAGGTTTGTTGTCCAGGAAGTGCTCGGAGCAAACATGCGTGTTACACATATTACGTTCGTAGGGCGCAAAGTTGAACGTGGCACCAAAATATACACAGCTCGCATACTCACTCGCGCATTTTCATTGGGTTGGTAGCTCTTCCTATTCAGTGCAGCTATCCACTGGTGGCGTAGCTTGGCGTTCTTCGTTGCGGATGGAAATCGGTGCAAGCTGAAAACGGCAAAGTTCTGACTGGTGTTGTATAAGTCTGTTGCCAGTCTTAGGGGTGAATGTTGCCAGACTGCATGCCAAATTTGACGGGGGAAAACACCGCCAAATATAGCGTCAGCATTCACGCCGTTTCCGAGGCGCACAGAGTTGCCAACTCCAGGTAGTACTGTAATTTTGCTCCATTACCCGCGCGCCTTGTGCGGGTCGAGTTCTCCGATGGCACGAAGTGAAACCGAGACGCGAGACCGTTTTCGGTTTCGGTTTTGAAACCGAGACCGTTTTCTCGCGCGATGGGTGCGCGTAGAAGCTTTCGCTGAGCGAAACCGAGACGCGTCGCATAACACTCGGACCGTTTTCTCGCGCGATGGGTGCGCGTAGAAGCTTTCGCTGAGCGAAACCGAGACGCGTCGCATAACACTCGGACCGTTTTCTCGCGCGATGGGTGCGCGTAGAAGCTTTCGCTGAGCGAAACCGAGACGCGTCGCATAACACTCGGACCGTTTTCTCGCGCGATGGGTGCGCGTAGAAGCTTTCGCTGAGCGAAACCGAGACGCGTCGCATAACACTCGGACCGTTTTCTCGCGCGATGGGTGCGCGTAGAAGCTTTCGCTGAGCGAAACCGAGACGCGTCGCATAACACTCGGACCGTTTTCTCGCGCGATGGGTGCTACGTGTACGCGTAGAAGCTTTCGCTGTGCGAAACCGAGACGCGTCGCATAACACTCGGACAGTTTTCTCGCGCGATGGGTGCTACGTGTACGCGTAGAAGCTTTCGCTGAGCGAAACCGAGACGCGTCGCATAACACTCGGACAGTTTTCTCGCGCGATGGGTGCTACGTGTACGCGTGGAAGCTTTCGCTGTGCGAAACCGAGACGCGTCGCATAACACTCGGACCGTTTTCTCGCGCGATGGGTGCGCGTAGAAGCTTTCGCTGAGCGAAACCGAGACGCGTCGCATAACACTCGGACCGTTTTCTCGCGCGATGGGTGCTACGTGTACGCGTAGAAGCTTTCGCTGAGCGAAACCGAGACGCGTCGCATAACACTCGGACCGTTTTCTCGCGCGATGGGTGCGCGTAGAAGCTTTCGCTGAGCGAAACCGAGACGCGTCGCATAACACTCGGACCGTTTTCTCGCGCGATGGGTGCGCGTAGAAGCTTTCGCTGAGCGAAACCGAGACGCGTCGCATAACACTCGGACCGTTTTCTCGCGCGATGGGTGCTACGTGTACGCGTAGAAGCTTTCGCTGTGCGAAACCGAGACGCGTCGCATAACACTCGGACAGTTTTCTCGCGCGATGGGTGCTACGTGTACGCGTAGAAGCTTTCGCTGAGCGAAACCGAGACGCGTCGCATAACACTCGGACAGTTTTCTCGCGCGATGGGTGCTACGTGTACGCGTGGAAGCTTTCGCTGTGCGAAACCGAGACGCGTCGCATAACACTCGGACCGTTTTCTCGCGCAATGGGTGCGCGTAGAAGCTTTCGCTGAGCGAAACCGAGACGCGTCGCATAACACTCGGACCGTTTTCTCGCGCGATGGGTGCTACGTGTACGCGTAGAAGCTTTCGCTGAGCGAAACCGAGATGCGTCGCATAACACTCGGACCGTTTTCTCGCGCGATGGGTGCGCGTAGAAGCTTTCGCTGAGCGAAACCGAGACGCGTCGCATAACACTCGGACCGTTTTCTCGCGCGATGGGTGCGCGTAGAAGCTTTCGCTGAGCGAAACCGAGACGCGTCGCATAACACTCGGACCGTTTTCTCGCGCGATGGGTGCGCGTAGAAGCTTTCGCTGAGCGAAACTGAGACGCGTCGCATAACACTCGGACCGTTTTCTCGCGCGATGGGTGCTACGTGTACGCGTAGAAGCTTTCGCTGTGCGAAACCGAGACGCGTCGCATAACACTCGGACCGTTTTCTCGCGCGATGGGTGCGCGTAGAAGCTTTCGCTGAGCGAAACCGAGATGCGTCGCATAACACTCGGACCGCTTTCTCGCGCGATGGGTGCTACGTGCAGGCGCGGATCCAGGGGGGATGTCCGGATGTCCTGACCCCCCCCCCCCCCCCCCCTCAGATTTCTGCATCGCCCCCTCGCTAACAGAGGGATGGCCCTGTCGCAAAAAAACAAAAAATATGGCCACCAGCATTCTTCAAAATTATTTTCCGCGAGTACCAGTGGTATAAGCCATGTAGAAGTAAAGCTAGCTCGCTCACAAGCTTATTTGTATTCCGTAGGGGTGTGGTGTCGCGAAGTTGCCGTAGTTATTTTTTCTCATGAACACCTTGGACCTCCTGGCGCCGGCCGTGCCTTACTCGTCCCATCGGTGGCGTCGAATGAACGAGGGGACGTCCTTTTGCCAAGCACGCATATGTCCGCGCGAGCGCCTTCGCGCCTGATCAACTCTGTTCCCCATTGAGGTGTCACCGGTTGCCTCAATGGCTGTCATCGGTTCCGCGACCAACCTGCTTAATGAAAGAGATCTCTCGCTGAAGTGTTCAGATATAAATAATAACAGCTAACAGCTAAAATGAGAACTACGCATAGGCAACTTTTTTTAACTGTAGCACTCAGTGTGATCACTGGTTTTGGCACGTAAAACCCCAGAAAGAAGAAGTGTGATCACAGTTACACGTTGACAATACCCAGTACGAGCACAGTACCGTTCGTACGCTACAAGTTTTTCATTGTAACTTCGCAGTTTTATTGTGGTGCATTAAGCATAGGAGGCTCAAAGCCGCCGGATCCGTTTATTATCTGAGTGGCCGTTCTCGCGGAGCGTGGCGAAGCCTCGAGCAGCGGCTGCAAAGTGGAGGAGCGTGACGTCAGCGGCCAACGCCAGCGCGCCGGCGTTGGCCGCTAACCACGCGTGGTTAGAGAAACGGGAGCAGATGCGCGCCTTGTGTAAAAGGATGACGTCGTGTGGGAAACAAAACATGTAGACGCTGGCTCGCGCTCTCGGCTACTTGGCCACATCGTTCTTCTGGCTGGCGTCATGAGTCTTCTTCATACGCGGTGATTCGCATATCCTAAACAACCAGCGTAGTGGTTGCCGCGTTGGAGCTCCAAAGCAAACGAAGGTGTCTCAGCCGAACACAAAGCATCTTCTTAAGGAAATCAAGGTGTCCCAACAGAACTCCAAAGACGGACCCGTGCTTACGTATTTATAACAAACCTGCGTCAGATCATCCCAAGTTTTATTTTAAGAAACAATACAGGCTAGACATACCGGGTGTTTAAAATTAAGCTTTATGGTTTTCTTAAAATTAGGCACTGGGAGCCACGTAAAGAGCACCTGCGCAAATAAGTTATGTGGCCAGAGGGACACAAGGTGAGATGATAATTATCGCTGTCAGCAGCCGAATTACCTAAAATTGAATAATTAACTATTTATTGACTGCAGTAAGTTTGTATGTTTGTATTCAAAAGTTAGAGGCAGCGCTGTTTCTACACAGTTTCACTTGGAAGAATTCTTCTAGCATGTCTATGCTCCGAGATATCCAACTCCAAATTTTAATTGTCGTTCGCATGATTACGCATGCAAGAGAGTGAGGATTGGCGCAAAGCTCTTCCATGATGTGACGCGGCTGTTGAGTGCGGCGTTTAGTGTGACAATGCGGCGGAGGCATTGGCGAAGATAATAACTGTCCCCCTTCCGCTCACGGCTGGTGAAAAAAAAATCGAAGAACCCGTAACCGCTGTCGTAACACGCGACCGCGCGGCCTGTAATGCTGGCGGCAGCTGCCATGCCGAGATAATGGCGCGAGCGGAGAAGCCGGAGGTCAATGCGCGTGCGTAATGGTGACTAGACGACCGGGCATGGTCGTTGCCTGGGCTACGCAAATAAAGTGACTGCTTATTTCCAAGTATTGTAACTTTTATTGAAATCAAAAGCAACAACTACACCATCAACCGCAGAAACCTTTTTAGCTATGCTAACGAATATTTCATACATACTGCCGCTTTAAGTTTGGTGTTGTCATGCACAAATCTCATGACAGCACTTCACCCATTAGGATGTCAATGCCCTAAAAATGTTAAGAATGCCTCCCTTCCACAGCAACGCAAAGCATAAACCACTCCCGCATCGACTCGATAACTCTGCGCAGTACGACAATTGAAATTTGGAGTCGGATATCTCGGAGCACGAACACGCTAGAATAATTCTTCCGATCGATACTGTGTAGAAACACGACTGTCTCTAAGTTTTCAATACAAACATACCCACTTACTGCAGTCGAAGAAAAAATAATTGTTCAACTTTAGTTAATTCGGCTGCTCACAGCGATAATTATCATCTGACTTTGTGCCCACCTGGCCACATAACTTATTTGCACAGGTGGTCTCCGCGTGCCTCCCCGTGCCTAATTTTAAGAAAACCATATAAATCTTAGTTTTGAACACCCTGTATTATCAGGCACAGCCGCCAAGCACATGGCTGTATTGGGTAACGTCCTCTTCCTATAAGCTCGGAGAAACCGATACCTGGCTTCGCTAAAGGGCTTCTTCCTCTCACTGGGGCTTTACGTGCCAAAACCAGTTCTGATTATGAGGCACGCCGTAGTGGAAGGCTCCGGATTAATTTTGTCAACCTGGTGTTCTTTAACGTGCACTACAACGCAAGCACACGGGCGTTTTTGCATTTCGCCTCCATCGAAATGCGGCCGCCGCGGCCGGGATTCGATCCCGCGATCTCGTCCTCAGCAGCGCAACACCTGAGCTGACTGAGCCACCACGGCGGGCTACAGGTGTTGCTCTAGCCGTATAAAACGCTGGTTTATCGTGAGCAGAAACGGTGCATTTCGGTAAATCAGAAAGGCTACTATCATCATCATCATCATCATCATTGACAGAAGCTGACCCCCCCCCCCCCTCAGAAAAAAACCTGGATCCGCCCCTGGCTACGTGTACGCGTGGAAGCTTTCGCTGTGCGAAATCGAGACGCGTCGCATAACACTCGGACCGTTTTCTCGCGCGATGGGTGCTACGTGTACGCGTGGAAGCTTTCACTGTGCGAAACCGAGAAGCATCGCATAACACTCGGACCGTTTTCTCGCGCGATGGGTGCGCGTAGAAGCTTTCCCTGAGCGAAACCGAGACGCGTCGCATAACACTCGGACCGTTTTCTCGCGCGATGGGTGCGCGTAGAAGCTTTCGCTGAGCGAAACCGAGATGCGTCGCATAACACTCGGACCGTTTTCTCGCGCGATGGGTGCGCGTAGAAGCTTTCGCCGTGCGAAACCGAGATGCGTCGCATAACACTCGGACCGTTTTCTCGCGCGATGGGTGCGCGTAGAAGCTTTCGCTGAGTGAAACCGAGACGCGTCGCATAACACTCGGACAGTTTTCTCGCGCGATGGGTGCTACGTGTACGCGTGGAAGCTTTCGCTGTGCGAAACCGAGACGCGTCGCATAACACTCGGACCGTTTTCTCGCGCGATGGGTGTGCGTAGAAGCTTTCGCTGAGCGAAACTGAGACGCGTCGCATAACACTCGGACCGTTTTCTCGCGCGATGGGTGCTACGTGTACGTGTAGAAGCTTTCGCTGTGCGAAACCGAGACGTGTCGCATAACACTCGGACCGTTTTCTCGCGCGATGGGTGCGTGTAGAAGCTTTCGCTGAGCGAAACCGAGATGCATCGCATAACACTCGACCGTTTTCCTCGGCGCGATGGTGCGCGTAGAAGCTTTCGCCGTGCGAAACCGAGATGCGTTGCATAACACTCGGACCGTTTTCTCTGCGCGATGGGTGCGCGTAGAAGCTTTCGCTGAGGAACCGGAGATGCGTGTGCAAAACACTCGGACCGTTTTCCCTCGCGCGATGGGTTGCGCTTGGAAGCTTTCGCTGAGCGAAACCGGACGCGTCGCATAACACTCGGACCGTTTTCTCGCGCGATGGGTGCGCGTAAAGCTTTCGCTGAGCGAAACCGAGACGCGTCGCATAACACTCGGACCGTTTCTCGCCCGATGGGTGCGCGTAGAAGCTTTCGCGTGCGAAACCGAGACGCGTCGCATAACACTCGACCGTTTTCCTCGCGCGATGGGTGCGCGTAGAAGCTTTCGCTGAGCGAAACCGAGACGCGTCGCATAACACTCGGACCGTTTTCTCTCGGTGCGATGGGTGCGCGGTGAGAAGCTTTCGCT